>NW_027185411.1:1268191-1455691 GCF_022577435.1 Embiotoca jacksoni
TGGGTTTTGTACCCTCATGGTTGAAATGCACTTATTGTAAGTCGCTTTGGATAAAAGCGCCAGCTAAATGTAATGTAATAACTTTTCCACAGTAACTCTGCTATATTTAGTCCGCGGTGCAAATCCCTAACGTGATTTTACTCGGTGTAGAATAATGGTATTTTGGTGAAATGGTAGCTAATGTGCTAATTACTAATTACAGTGGAGGGATCTCGTACTCTACTGGTTGTAAATGATCCTTGTGAAAGATAAATTTGTGGGTTTTTTTTACGTACAACATGAATGTCTCTGCAGCAGATATTCTCTTCCCCTGTGGCCGTCGTCCTGCATTCCCCACTGGTCCACCTGAACATGGACAGTTTCATTAACGGTGTGACTAAATATACTGTTAACTATTTAATTTATCTAATATTTATCACGAACAACTAGTCAGTAAAGGTATATAGTTGGTTGACAGCATTCTGGTATTCAGCTGGTACAATGTAAAGAGAAATTCAGCAGTTCACACATAAAACACTCAGAAGACTACAGGTAGGTGGAGTCGAATGAAACTAACAATACAGCAGGTGTTCAATTTGATCGTAGTCTAAATAATAATTATAATAGCGGGTTCTTTCACCTAGAAACATGGTAATAAAAACAGAAGTAAAAAGAGAGTACAGGGTTTATAAATCTACAAAACTGGGTTGGATTGATTTAGTTACTTTATGCTGGTCAGTACTGTTATTACTAACTTCAATAAATTAGAGAAAATAATTACCATTCTGTTGCAGACTAATAAGAACGACGTTGGTTTTCAGGTCGTCCTGCTCAGAACTTGATTCTGGTTCTGGAGGCTCAAACACGTCAGGCTGAAAGAGTCCTGTTAAACGGCTTGCCCTGGCGTCCATTGTCCTGGCGTCCATTGTCCTGGTCCCAGGTACTTTGGGAGAGGCGGTGCCTTCCAGCGAGTGGGCGGAGCTTCAGGGGCTTCAGGCGACACGCCCCCTCAGTCTCAGACCATTGAAGACTGCTGATTTTCTCATGATTTCAAACCCTAATTTAACAAATTTGTCGGTGTTTTTTTTCATTCAAATTTGGATGGGTAGTTAACAACCCATACTTCTGTGGTGTGATGAACTTAAAACTCATTTTAATTTCTACTTTACAGCATCTTCTATATGTATACGACCTTGAATTTAATCGACTTGGTTTAAAGTCTTAATTTTTACATCATGGCTCTAAATCATTTCTTATTCTTCTGAGATGTGTTTGAATTATGTATTTAATTTATCTTTATTTGTATTTCCTCCATGTACCATAGGTAATTAGGCATTCACATTTCATTTTCATCATCATTGAAAGAGAAAACACATTAATTAACCATCTTTAATTAATAAAAAAAAGACTTCCTAATTTCTAAAAAATTACTAAAGGTTACATCAGACATTGTTTTTTTATTATTATTACTTGATTACCCACCCTTTCATTCATTCATGCCTCATCTTTGCCAAATACTTCTCTGCCAGAAATACAGGCAGTCAGACTAAAGAAGAATGAACAGTATTGTGACACAATAAAGGTTTTAAAGTGGATTAATTTGATAAGGAAATGTTGTGCTGAGTTTTCATACTGCCGGTGATGAGTGAACCTAAACCTACAAGCACTGTGATTACATCCTAATTGCAGTCCACAGATCATACATTTAGTTGATAAAAGGTGGCCTGCAGGGGTGAAGAGACTGAGTGAAACCACGGTGTCTCAGATTTAATCCCTGCAACAGATAGTGCTGTGTTTTGATAGAAAGAAATTGGGGAAAACATATTTAAACACAAAGAACACCTATGTTAAACTTTGATGTTCATGTCTTAAATACGTGCACACTCATATTCACACATTCTTTACCTGAGCAGACGACCACTTTAGTGTATGAAGTTCAGGAGTAGCTACTCAAAGAAGAGGTGTGCACCCTTGTATCTTCATTTTTTTTGTATTACTATTATCATTAATTTCCCTACAACTGAAAGTTTGAAGACAAGGTTTATACATTTATAGATTTCATTGTGGAATAGAGTCCTAGTTCTATTCGGGAGTGACATCCTTTATGTTGGGAGTGTTGTCACTTTAACTTTATGCTGTGGTGTTGATCGGTTCCCTGCAACCTCTCCACAGAGTGGGGTATGAAGTGGAGGGGGGTGTGTCTGCGTGCAAACCAAATATCCAAAATAAAGATCACGTGTTGGCTCGAGTTTTCTTTTCTTTTCTCGAGAGAGAGAGAGAAACATCGCCCCTCCGCGGAGAAAGGCAGTATGGCAAAAATAACAGCACATCCGGACGAAACCATTCATCCGGCGATGCGGCGATGCGGTCGCAGATTTCCCCCAAATCCGATGAAAATATCGCTAAACCTTTAAATTACTGAATGAATGAAATCGTCGCTTTAACCGACGCGAAATAACGGTTAACATCCCGCCTCGGGAATATTTGTAAAAGCGTCGTACCGACTGTTTTGCTCCCCGTTTACCGAGGAGAAGTGGTGTGTTCCAATAGTATTGAAGGCAAAGCTGAAAAACGGTTTGTTTTCACCGAGACGCGTCGCGGATGTTTGCCGCCGCAGCGCCGCTTCGACAAACGGTTGTAACATTTATTTATTGTTGTTCTTCCCTACCTGCTCGGTTTTCCCGACGGCCATGGCTCTGTGCGGGGGTGTCGGAGCCATGGCTTTACCCAGCGAGCTCATCGTCCACGTATTCTCCTTCCTGTCCGACCGAGACAAGCTCCGGGCCTCGGCCGTGTGCTCCCGGTGGAGGGAGTGCCTCTTCTACCCGGCGCTGTGGACCGAGCTCAGGCTGCGGATAGGCGGCTGCAGCGGCAGCGGCAGCGGCTCCGACGAGACCCCGAGGCTGGAGTTCCTCATGCGGAAGTTTGGCTCTTTCGTGCGGGAGCTGCGGCTGGAGCTCGCGCCGGTGGAGGGCAACCTCAGCCCCGTGAACGGCGACCCGTCGTCCACCCGGACGGACCGGCCTCCCGGTCCCGATAGCGACCCCCAACTGTCGGAGCGATGGAGAGACGCCATGGCCGCCTACCTGGACCAGGTGCTGTGCGTGTTCACCAGCATCCGAAACAACAGGTAACGCACAAATATCACCGGAAAAACATCCCCTTTACGGGGTGTTTGTTTTTATTCAACTGTCGGAGTTCACGTTCCTCCGTCTGCGGCTGTTTTTGTGACGTTTTCACGGTATTTGGTGCGTCGTAGTGAGCTAGCGACCAGCTAGCCGAGCTAGCTATAAACAAACCCCGGGGCATTAGCGGTTACGTAATCGTCAAGTATTTTTTTTTTTTGAAGACGTGATTTTATTTATTTATTTATTTATTTATTTATTTATTTTTAACGCTCCTGTCACCGCTTAAATCGGCACGTGACGACACCACACGGCGTCGAAAGTCGAGTCAAAACGCTCGTGTGCGTTTCTTTTGTCGCCGTCACCGTTTTCTCCGTGACACCGGTCCCTCCATACGACCAGGTACAATGGAGGAGGCGGCAGGAGGCTTTTGTTTGCCCCCCCCCCCTCTCCCTGACATGCTGATATCAGCACTGACACCCGCTTTGACAGTGCAGATATATTGAGCTGTGGTATGTTGCTGCGTGCTGTAGGATATAATCACGTTTAAAACGTGGCATCTTGGATCATCTCCTGCTGTGGAAGCTGCTCTTCTGTAAACAAAACAAAAACAAAACAACAAAAAAAACCTTCTCTCTGCATGTTTGGACTCCTGATTTCAGTCAAACCTTCTACATTATTCTCTACAGTGCTCCGCGGTGTTGAACCAGCACCCATCCAGGTTTTTTTTTTGAACTCCACGGATGGACGTGAACCTGATTCCCGTCTCCATGCTGCAACACTAACCGTGACAAATGAGATTAAATGTGACGTAATCCGATCAATCTGTATGCGTAGTGAATTATCCTGACTATTTAAATGTAGTGTTGGAGAACAGCTGTCGAACCCCCGGATAACGAAGAAATTAAGGTTCAAATCATGTGAACGTTTTCAACCTTAGGATATGGGAACTTTACCAAGTGAATGACTTCTATCGTTTCCTGTCGGTACAAAACATTAAAGTTTGTCGTTTTCGTACTCAGCCGTGAAGATGAGTTTACCACCGATCAGGACAAATCATTTGGCAACTGCCGTATCTAATTTCAGCTCTCGTGTCATCGAGCGATGTTTTTCTTTCAGTTTATGCTTTGAGCCACCTCTGATGATACAGCAGGGAATAGACGAAGCCGGTGTTGGTTTCCGAGGGGCCTAAGTAGTTGCACGAGACTGCTGATACACAGGAAGTCGGTGCACCAAACGCACCGTACGCGTTACCTTGTAAACGGGCCTCCGTCGCGGCCTGTCGGCGACGCTGGCGATCTCCCAGACATCGTTGTCAAAAAAGAAGAGACGGCTTATTTGGAAGAAGGCGTCTGGGTACGCCGTGACCTCTGTGTGTCCCCTGGCTCCATCAACTTTGGAAAGCATCACCTTTTGGCGTAATATAGTCTGCTGCTTGATGTGTGCCAGTCTATTTTGGGTGCCAGGTTATAAAGGGCTCTAGACAGCAGCTTGGCAGCTGTAATTTAGTGCACGATCGAAGGCAGTGTTGCAATATGCCGAGCCAAGACTAAGTTTAAGTGCACAAAATGGCTAAACAACTTTATGAATTGCCTGGATTGAAAAAGCTGAACCCGTAGTCTGTCTGGTGTCGCTTCTGTTTAAAATTGCAGAGCGTTCCTTGTGGGCTGCGTGGGATAAAAACCACCGCACTGCAATAATGTCTTAAACAAATGTTGACAGAACAAAGGGATGACATAGAAACCATAATTGCTCATCTCGTCCGTGAGTCGGGTAATACTGAAAATGATATGTCTATCACCGAATGCTTTTGTTTCTTTTCTTTTTTTTTTAATGTCTTTTCTAACATTGTTTCTCCGTCACTCTCCAGAAACCTGCAGAAGCTGAGTCTGTATGGAGACACCTTTATTCTCCAGCAGGAGGGATTATCCGACAGCACCAACCTGCACCAGATTCACCAGGGGGACAAAAAGATCAATGAGTGAGTCTGAGCTTTGAAGCATGAACACAGTGTTCTTTAGAAGACGGAAAAGGTCGGATTCAGTTGTTGTTTCGATCCCCAAGAAGACATATTTTATACGAGACTGCAACTTCTTTTGGTAACTGATTGAACAAAATCATGTTAATTGTTGTTCTTGATGTTTAGTGCTGAATGTGGGCGTGAATGAGTGTTATTCACAAAAATGGCACCGTTGAAACGGTTTGATGTCTCAGAATTTACCAAAATAAATAAATTTGCCATCATCCGGTTAGAGGACAGGCAGCATCAAACCAACAAACAGCATGTACATTAACATAGCCTGGACTGCTAAGGTGTGGACTCATTGAGCCCCGAAGAGATAGCGACCGTTAGAGATGGAGCTACGAATGAGGATGTCATGCATTATATATATATATATATATATATATATATAAAATCCACTGTGCCGTCTTCTGTCAACATGTCAATTTAGCAGATACTGGAGCAAATCTGAAACTTTTTTCCTCTATGAGTCAAAGAGACAAACTATTCATGAAGATAGTGAAGTGAAGCTAATTCTTTGTCTCTGCTCTCGACAGAATCCAGCAACTGTTCATGGAGTTTGTGTCGAACAGCAGGCAGCTGAGGTGGTTGTCCTGCAGCTTCATGCTGGGTCTGGTGACTCCCTGTTCCTTAGCCTGCCTGTCCAATCCTTCAGCAGAGACCCTGCAGCACCTCAGTTTACTGGACCACCAACTCGGTGTGTACTCGTCCTGTGTATCGCACGCACACGACAGGACTGAATATACGTCTTGCAGGTTTTTACAACGTGTCACCTCTCCTGAATTCCCCTCAGGTCCCCTCATCTCGCCGTCAGAGCTGGATCGTCTCTCTAACCTTCACTCTCTGGCTCTGGATTTCTCCGACTTGACGTCTGAGCTCTGCGGTTTGCTGGCATCTCCGCGGCGAACTCCGTTGCATCGCCTCTCCCTGCTGCTCAACGGCGCCGCCCTGGAGTTCAAACCATTAGAGGGGACAGCGACAGAGGACGACTGGAAGGCACTGGTAACACAGCAATCTGTGATTCCCTGTTTGAATCTAAACGTTTGTTAAAAATGCACTTTTTTGTTGTATATTTTTTGTTCTTACCGTGAACATTTCCAACAACCATCGAAGCAACTCATTCGCCCCGCAGTAAGTCTCCATGTCTGCATCAGTCAAGCTTATCCCAATCCTCCGCAGGTTCGTGTGAGTGCCAACCTGCGTGTGTACATCATGGCCCTGGAGGTCGACAGCTCTGAGCTCCTCAGGGTCCTAAAGCCCAGCCTCCCCCTGGAGCGCCTTCACCTCGACAGTTACAGCACGCTGGTAACCGACGCTGCCGTGGAGCTCATCTCTCAGCAGTACAACAAAACGCTGACTCACTTCCTCCTCCTGAGGGACGGCGCCGACTTCCCTGACCTCAGCGTCAATCGTAACGAAGACCCCTTGGTCCTGTTGGCGTGGAGATGCACTCAGCTGGCTGTACTGGTGATGCATGGTGAGTTCAGCTTGTTGTTTCGGGGATGGAGAGGGGACACGTGGTCTGTGCTGCTGTTGCCCTACGATGGTTTATACTGTACAAGTGGAACACTGGTTATATAGAAAGGGGTCCCGGTATGTTTGGAGGGATCTGACCACACGTAGGTCTGTGCAAATGGCCTCTTTACACAATGTATTGAACGTACTTTTGCTGAATAATCATGAAAGCGGCCAATAGTGATTCTTTTCTAAAGCCTGATGGAAGAACGGCTGAACATTGACATGCTGACTCACTTCCATCGGGGCAGTGCTTTGAGCTGTAAACACACAATTGATGTATCAGTATCTCCCACAGACGGAGAGCAACATTAGCATCCATTTGGAGTCACGTGTCCGGCGACCTGATGAATATCAATCCATCCAACTCTCAACTGAAACGTGGCTTTTTTAGCTGCGAAATGAACCAAAAGCGAGTTGTTAAATTCTGCTGTCTGTTATTTGTCGCTGGGTGTTTTGTGTACAGCGTACACCGATCGAAGCAATTTGATCGGTGCCATGAAAGTATCCAAATTCGGTACCCAGCCCTCCTCCTCTTACATTATATCATGTTAATCTAAACATGTCGACTAGAACAGCTTTAATACTGTGAGATTACCGTTTCCTGCATGTGTCATGAAACAAAGATCCACGATATGGAGAATAGAAGAATACAACAGAAATCCTTTATTATCATTATATTTTCCAAAAATTAGGCGTGCAACTCCAGGTTGATGTCAGAGGTTAAACAGAAAAACACAAATCTTGTATAGAACAAAAAAACAATAAATACATAACGTAAGTGTCTCAAAATGTAAAGTGTCTTAAACTCCAACTCAGGTTAAGATAATAAGGTCCTCACAACATCAGAGATATTGTAA
This sequence comes from Embiotoca jacksoni, assembly GCF_022577435.1. NCBI lineage: Eukaryota > Metazoa > Chordata > Actinopteri > Embiotocidae > Embiotoca > Embiotoca jacksoni. The sequence continues at coordinate 1,275,694 of NW_027185411.1, forward strand.
GAGAATGATATTAGTGCACATAAAGAGATTATTTCACATACAATGATTATTATACACTGAGTGATGACTATGAATGAGATTATTGCAATTCATCAGGAGTTCCAATGGCTTTGGGTGAAAAAAGACTCCTCATGAGTCCAGCGGTCCACGTTTTAATCGACCTGTCGGAGGGCGGCGGGTCAAACCGGCGGTGGTCGGGGCGGCGGCAGACTTTTACAGTGTTTGTGGCTCTGGAAAAGGCAGCGGGTGTTGGCGATGTCTCCCAGGGAAGGAAGAGGGCAGCCACCGGTTTTCTGTGCTGTATTTATAACCCTTTAAAGAGCCTTTTTGTCTGCTGAAAACCGCACTGGGAGGCGATACGACAGAATGCTCTCCATCGAGGAGCGGTGAAAGGCCGCCGGCAGCTTTTCATTCAGTCCGTTTTATTGTTGATGCACTCTCAGAAAACACTTATGTTGCTGTGCCTTTTTTTTTTTTTTTTTTTTGACAAAAGCTGAGGTTTTGGCTGACCGGGAGCGACAAAACATTTGGGTTCCCAGGAATTTGAACCCTTTCCCACCCCGTGTCTGTTAATTTGGGCCGTGTCCATGCTTGGCTGTGCTTCCTGAAATCCATAACGAAGTCCTTGATTTTTGTGGTTTTCAGTGTTAAATTGTTTGAACATCACGTCTTCAGATTCCTCCTGGAATGAGTCTGACTGCCGTGCTGCCTGCGGATATAATGATGAGTTAGTGTTCAGGGAGTATCGGGTTTATTGGGAATCAGTGCTCAACGTGAGGATGGAGGAGAGACCGTTTTTTTTAAAACAGATGCCGCTGTGAGCGGGGAGGTGCGGGGCCAGAGAGTTCGCTGATTCCTGTATCTGGGATGATTGTGTTGAACGCTGAGCTATAATCCACGAAGAGCATCCTTGCATTGCTCCCTCTGTCCTCGGTGGCTCAGCGCTCTGGTGATGGAGTCCTCCGTGCACCTGTCAAAGGTGGGAGGGAGGCTGGCTTTGATGTGTTTTAATACCAGGCTCTCGAAGTGTTACAGGTGAGAGTGTGACAGGTCTGCAGACATTTAGACGGTGAGTTGGAGGCTTTTTGTGGACAGGGATGATGGTGACTGATTTATGGCAGGATGGGATGATGATGGCTTGTGCAACGGGCTGGATTAAAGATGTTAGTAAAGACCTGAGAGCGAGTCAGCGCATGCTTTGAGTCCTACTCGAGTTACTCCATCAGGGCCGGCAGCCTTCCTCAAGTTCACCTTCCTAAGCACTCGTCTCACTTCATGTTCCTGAACCGTGAGTATAGATCAGAACGCCATCTCGTCACCACGGCCCTCTCTGGGGGCAAACTTTGACGTTACGTTGACAGCAACGAAGAATCGGAGGAAGTTGAGACTTTTCTCCAAACTGCTGCTTTAAACTAACCGGTTTTTTAATAATTAACACGAGGCCAAAGAGTTGCTGTGTAGTTAGTTGCACCAATAATGTTGTGAAAACCTAAAAACGACCCTGATTGAAGGACTCTATGGCACCAAGTCTATAGAAGGGAAGACTGAAGTGACTAAGAAGGGATCAAATTAAACGTATTTATCTATCCAGCGTGTTCAGGCAGGCAGAGTAGAAATATAAAACCTAGACATGGTGCCGCAGTGTCATTCTTAAAGTAATGAAACGGATTGGTTTTGTAAGACTATTTTACATTGAAGTGGGTGGAGGGAGGCCAATGAGAGGCGGGGGTGTTTCTGAAAGCTAAAGTTCCCGGATGTGCCGCTCTGATCTGTAGAGCGCTGGTGGCAGGTGGAGTCGGTGTGTCCCAGTTCGGCCTTTTTTACTTCTGCTTACTAGTTTTCTGGCGGCCCATCTGAAAATAATACCGTCATTGATGAGAAAATGTATTTGATTGACAGTCCTGTGGTGCTTCACAACAGCTGTTCACAAACCAACAGGTGACGTGGCTGCCGCTCTGTTGTGATGTACTCTGAGCCTCTTGTCGGAGACCGTCAGCAGTTACCTCCATCTACAGATCTTCTGTTTTTGTGTTAAAGCTTGAGCCTCATTACTGTAAATGTACAAGAACATGTTTTTTATTTATTGACTATAAGATGACCAATTGTGTATGGTTTGTGTTTAATGTAAAGCTGTGTAGCACGTTCATGATTAATCCTTTCATGTTTTAAAGATCAGTTGCACCCCCTGACCTGTCTCCGTAGGTTACACTGTGTGGTCCCACAACCTGGTGGCCATCTCTCGACTGAGAGGCTCCAGCCTTCGTGTCCTGACCGTCTCCGAGGAGACCATCGACTTCGACCCGGACCAGTCGGTGTACATGGAGGGAGACCCGGTCCACAACCTGGTCAAGGAGGTGTCACTGGGCCTCGGCCGCGTCTGGCACCCCTGCCTGGATTCCAACCTGGTTCTGTCCGAACCCACCCAGCACTTCCACCGCGAGCTGCACGCCTTCAGCACGGGCATGTAGTTGAAGGGGCCGGCTGACCCGACACATCACAGCCTAAAACTGTGTCAGACCAGGCCAGACCAACCAAGTCCGGGGCAGCTCAGAGCTCTGAACCGGGCCTAAAGCAGACCAAAGTGACAAATCTAAAGTGGTTCTTAAAACACTCTATAAATTGCATTTATGTGAACTGATGTGAGCAGATTGCTTTTATTTTATTTTTATTTTTGTGTTGTTCTTTTCCACAGGGGTTTTAACACACAATCAAGTCCCACTATATTCCGGTAGATCCCCTGTTTTCCTGCTTTGCCTCTTGATTATCTAGTTAGTCAGTAAAACAGATGCAACTTTTTGATGTTTTAAATATTTTTCACAATTAAGAATATTTAATTCAAACTGGATGTTCTAATTAAAAATTAAAATATCCATTCAGTTTGGAGAAATACAACTTGATGATCTGACAACTGGCGATACTTCATACATTTTAATTTGTCTGCTAATTTGGTTCATCGTGCTGCTCTCGAACACCCGCTTGGTCCGGCCTGGTCTGGTCTTGCCCACAAGTATTCCAAGCTCTCTCTCCTACACCTTAATAACCTCCAGAGCCTCTGTATGATGTAACTTTGATTTCTTTTTTTTCTTTGACTGTTTTCCACCCCTCCCTGCTCCGTGTATAATCGTGTTTTTTTTTCTTTTTTTTTCTTCCTGTGTGGTGGTTTCCTTGCCTGTACAGGCTTTGTGTGTATTTAAAAGCAGATATATTATTCTCCTGCTCACAGCCAGAACAAGGACGGGCAGGCGGATTGACTGATGGACCAGTGGGATTTAAGAGAGCACGTGCGTTCGGACTCGAGTTATTAGCTTTAGTCGTTTATTTTCTTTCATTTTCAAACCTTTGCTCTGCGTCCATCTGTCCGTCTGCACCAACGCTAGCAAAAGCAGGAGTTTGCAAACTGATGGATGAATGAATTCCTGGGCGAGACGACCATCGCTGCTGCTTCTGTTGCTCTGCGTGAGCACCTCGTGCACCTCCCACCGGTTGGAGAGCCTTGCCAGCAGGGTGGGAAGCTCCACTGTAAAGCAGCTGATGCGGCCGGTGCTAATCAGTTTGAATGCAGTTTTCAGCTGCAGCCACGTCGGCTCCGTCACTCCCATCGTTGCGAAGAGATCGGCGATTGGAAGCCAGATGGTTTTTATTAAGGGTTGTTGACCGACGGTGTCACTGACAATATTGTTACATTGCTTGTCGCCAACAAAGTTCCCACCCTGATCACTTGTTGGCTTTTTTTGGGGGGAAACCTCAGCAATCAGCAGAAGTAGGAAGCCTGAACTTCTGTCTGACATTCAGAGCCAAACTATAAAATTCAGCCCGTCACGATACGGCAACAGACCACGACTGAGTTTGATCTGTTGTGAACCGGTATCTTTTTCTTTTTCTTTTTTTTTTTTAACTATTTTCAATATTCAGGATGAATATATCTGCCTTTCTGATTACGATCTTTGCTTTCAGAGCCCTTTTGTATTCAACATGTCCCGTTACGTGCTGATATGAAGGCATCAGAAGACCTCAAGTCAAAAAGAAAAAGCAAGCGTGTTTGCGATGATATGAAGGGCTCTGAGATCAAAGACATCTTCAAATAGTCCTGCGTTTCTCCCAATAGAAAAAGGGTGTTTCATTCCATTATGCCATATTTATATCTGTTTTTAGAAAATCTCTGTGTAACTACTTCCATGCTAAAACAACAGCAGTATTCTGTAGGCACAGCTTGCGAGTACGGTGGCAAATACCAAACCCGGGTTGTGCGGTCAGGCCAACAGTACCGTAAGATATGAAACGGCTTTTTCTCTCGGCGGCGCCGTTTTTGTTTTTGGAGGAGAACATTTCACGATTAAGAAAAAGGATGCACTGAATGTAACTTGACTCCTGTTTCTTGTGCTGTTGGTCAGTCCGTCAGCTTCTTGTTCTCACTGTTACAGCCGCGTTGACCGCAGAAAATTCAGGCTGCTGAATAACCGAGTCGGAACGTTGTCGGTCGCGGCTCATTTCTGTGGCGAATAAATTCTTCTGTGTCCGTCTCAGGTAGGCTTTTAACATCACTCTGACCAGGACAGTGGTGGTGATGATGTCGCGTAGGATGTGTGAAACAATCAGTTAATGTGATACTTTTATTTCGGGGTTTTTTTCCCTCTTTGAGTCACAGTTGCCTTGGAAACAGCCCCTTTGTTTTCCTGGATACAGTTGTTTTTGATGATGTTGTTTATCTTGCCATCTGATAAACCCTCGCTCCGCCTCGGCTGGAGGGTCAGCGAACCTAATCATACATTTGTTTTCAAAGATTAAGGTTGGTGAAGACTAAAGAATGGCAAAAAAAAACAAACAAGCTGCTCATTGCACATGTTTTATATCTGTGGCTGTGCAGCGGGAGAAAATCTATGCTGCCGATAGAGGACCTGCAGGGCCTAATTAATGTCTCGACTGATGCTCGTCAGTTTTCTGGGGCTGAACTGATTTTCTGCCTCGGCACAGTGAATCTCGTCCGGCTGAGCTTGTTCTTCGATATTCATTCCTGAAGGCTCGACTTTGATTAAATCCCAGAGTGAATGCCTTTTTTGTTCCGATAAATTAAAACAAAAGTGTTTCGGGCTCCGAGGAAGTGCAAGCACGCCGCGTTCAAGGCTCGAGCCGGACGCCGTAGACCAAATAGCTTGTGCTCCAGACAAATATTTGCATCAGTGGTTGATAACTGGGCCCCGTGTGGTCACATGTGACGCGCCAGTGTCGCAACCGCTGAGTGGTTTTGACGAGCTGGTGTCTTATTGAGGTATTTCCTGAGCTGAGTTTGGGATTTTAACAGTTAGAGCACTGAACTTTCCCTGTCGGAAAGGTTATCCTCCCAAATAGCTTCAGCTCTTCTTGTTGGAGACACCTCGGACGTGTAGAGGTCGGGACAATGGCGAGCGGACTGTGGAGGTCCATATCAAGGTCTATAGTTTACAAAGTTGACCTTCTTTCTCCTGATATGGAACCAGCGTCTTGCCGTGTGTGAGCACTTTGCCATCTTCAGAAGAAATTGGTCTGAGCGACGGGCGCCGTGGTTACCAAATGTTTGCTCGTCCGTGAAGGGACCTTGATGGTTTTCAGCCCCGATAATCTCTCGAGTCCTTGGTTCATATCTCAGGATAAATGCACTTTGGCACCAAGAGTTACTTTTTAAAGGCTGTCTGCGGCTGTATATCGCGCTGTACACTCAAAGGGGATAGAAACACCAACGTGACACATTCAGACCAAAATATGTTGGTTTTTATCTTCTCTTCCTTCTTCAATTCTTCTCGGTTTTTTTCCTCTTTTTAAAGAGCTCATTTTATGCGAGACGTTTCAGCTGTTAGAGGTTTGCAGTGTGTAGAAGATATCAGTCGGGTAAGAAAAATCCTTTTTTGATATTTTTTTTTGTTGAATGTAAAATCAAACTCTTTTATTTTTTTTTTTTTTTTTTTAAAGCGGCTCATTTTACTGGCTCCAATCCCACTTCTTAATCTGTCTCCTTTGCTTCTCAGATCTCTGGAGGGTTGGCGCTGCACTACAACTTAGATTTGGCCCTTGTGGCGGAGAATATAATGAGAGGCTGTGGTTTTTACTCGATGTAGTCAGCTGGAGCAGAATAACAGTTTGATTTAGCCAGAATATTCCCCATAAAAATAATGTAGAAAAAGTGCTGTTCCAGTCACAGAGTTCCCTCGCAGACAGTTTTAGGAATATTTAGATGGAAGCACCTGAACGGTAAATTTACAGTGAAGGCAGCATGAGGAGATTTCTTGATTTGTCCTTACAAGGAGAGCGGAGGTAAGACGAAGTAAGACAGCGCTGACAGGCAAATTACTTCAGACACGGTCACAGTATAGCACAGCATTTAAAAAAAAAAAACACACAAAAAAAATAAACGACCTGTCCCTGATCCCCGTGTGTCCTCGCCAGTAGCTAAATATCGAGCCGTCTTGTGCCTGAAAGCCTTGTTCTCACTCGATTTCCAAACCTCAGCTCTCCTCAAGTTTCCAGCTTCGTGTTCGGTGTTAGTTGTCGCTGTGATCGTTAGTTCACCCTTTAAAGGATTAGTTCACCCTTTAAAGGAAGCGGCGTTACGATGCCGCAGTCACTAGATGTTGTCGTTTCTCTCTCGGAGCGAACCTGTAGTTTTCCTGTGTGAGTCACATGTTGTCCACCATGCAGCCCTCACACACTTTGTGTGTGTGTGTGTGTGTGTGTGTGTGTGTGTGTGTGTGTGTCTTATCACTTCTACTGCAGCAGGAAACAGGAACGGAAGTCGTTCGTTCTCAGGGTACAATTGTTTTTTGAGGAGGGGGAGGGGGAGGAGGAGGAGGATGGAGGGTAACAATAGCTCCGGCCTCCCGCTCAATCACATGAACATTAGAGTCACTGGATCTGTTCTCCTCCCTCGATGGGTTCGAAGCTGCCAAAGACAAGAGTGGAACAAACTTAACCCAGACACATGTCTATCTGAAGTGCCCTCACACTCACACTCACACACACACACACACACACACACTCTCGCGCACACACACACACACACACACACACACACACACACACACACACACACACACACACACACTGGCAGGAGGCTGGTCCAGTTTTCTTTCCTCCTCAAGTACTTTCTGTTCTGACATTTCTCTGCTCTTCATTTTCTTCCAGTCAACTCTGGAAACAACATTCAGCTGTTTTGTGTCCAAACTACGTCCTTGCGACACTTTGGACGATACTGTGCTGGACCCGAGGGACCGTCGGCGTGTGGTGGGAGCGAATATAAACGGGATTATGTGTTTTTGCAAGGCATCATGGGACTTTAATCTAACTTTACTTGATGAGGGTTTTGCGACAGTGTTGCACATCGAACTCTTCCCTCCGGATCGCGCTCAGGGTCAACGGTGCTTGTTGCTGATAGGTCGCAGATCAAAGTCGGTCCAGTGCAGCACGGTTATCTCGTTGCACAACTCGCCTGCTTCTTCTTCTCTCTTTCCTCCCCGTCACCTGTTTCACTGTGAGGAGCGAGTGAATGTAAAAACTTAAGGAGGACGAAGAGCTCCCATGAAATGCTTCCGCTCGTTATTTCCTGGTAGATAGCAGCTCCCCCAGCCAGGACAAAGGCCCGTGTGTGTGTTGTGCTGTGTTGTGTTGTGTTGTGTTGTGTTGTGCTGTGTTGTGCTGTGTTGTGTTGTACAGCCGAGGTCAAATCTGATGGGGAGAGTTCAGTCCTTTTGGAGCTGTAAAGTGATTCGCTGCTCGGGACGGGACGTCTGACTGGCAAACAGTTTACTTACATGGTTACAACGTCTGCATGAGAATTAGACTCTAAATACAGATATGCTATATATATATATTTTTTTTACTTTTGAATAGTGTGTTGTTTAGAAGGGTTCTGGAGACGCAGTCCCACCGGACCAGCAGCCGGTGGAGGTGTGACACCGTTCAGAAGCGCAGACTGCGCTTCAATACGAGGACCAACAACTCTTTCCATGAAATGAGTCGGTTTCACACGTGAACTAGGTCACGGTGCGGTCAAGAGGGAGTCGGGTCGGCATATTTAGGACACGCGGAGGCCGCAGTATGTGTTACTATGGTTACACAGGAGTCCGGGCTGGGCTGATTTACGCTTGTCTATGCGATTACTGTGTAAACACACACAGACTGATTGAGCCTTATTTTTAATGCCATAAAGATGAGAGGTGTGAAGGCTGCGCAGGGCGACGTCGCTTATTCAGGAGACCATTACCAGCAGTTACTGTACATTCAAGTGGTTCAAGCTGCCCTGTTGACCTTTTTATGGTTTTATTTATTTCTTCTTTTTTTTTTTTCCCTGTGCTCTTCATGTGCGTTCATAGAGTAATGCTGGAGGATGGCGGGGCCGCCGGGGCCTGATAGAGTTACTGAATCCACAGAGCTGGCCTCTATACGGTCCGTCTGAGCAGAATGAGAAAAAAAACAACTCGTGATCGCAGAGCTGTAAATACACGGTATATCTGTCTCGTCACGCCCGATATACAAAGAGCTGGGTTTGACACTTCTGTGCTAAAACATAACAGCCAATACTAAACCATTGACGTGGACCTGTTTGTGTGTGTGTGTGTGTGTTATTTTAGTACCAAAGCAGCAGACTGTGTCAAACCTGCATCACACAGGCTCAGAGCCGCAGGCAGACACTCGTCAGACATCACTAGGTTTCATTTCCACTCTGATTGTCGCTCAGACTCGACGCCAGCCGGAGAGTTTGTGGTGACGACGCTCAGGATGTTTTGAAATGTTGTGGAGAGTAAACTTCAGACTATCGGTAGAGGAGAGGTGGTGAGACGGTCCTGGTCCTAAAGCCTTCCCTGAAAGGCATTGAAGGATTAACCGCAGGAGAGTTTCTTCATCGCAAACTTCCACTTGTTTTATTGTTTTATCTAAATGCTACAAAGCACAGACTACTACAAGTAAGGCCGAACGAGCTCAGAGAGCCGGACTCACGCAGGAATGTGACAAATCTGATTAACGTCCTGATGTGTTTCAGTAACTTGGAGGAAAACACTGGAGGTGCGTTTGCACTGGTATAAAGCTCAGTCCTGTGTAACAGACGTAGGAGGTTCTCTCACGCGGCCGCCAGCAGTCAGACACACCGAGAGGACGTTTGGACGCTCCGGTTCCCAGTTTCACGCTTAAAAAAAAAAAAGAAAACGGGTTTTCCAGCCAGCTTATGGTGACGATTTCAGCATGAGTGGGATGTTTTAAAGGGTTTCATCGTATACTTGCTACTATGTAGTTCTTGAGAAGAAAAACAACAAAATGGCACTGATAGCATAACGCCTGGCCAAATCCTGTCAGTCGCTGCGGTGCGTGTTGAGATCCGCGCAGCGCCCGGCGATATCAAGGAACTCATAGATATTCATGCTCGGTGTCGGCCAACTATCTTCATTTAGATCTCAGCTACTGTGGCTCTGATGTTTCTGGCTGGTAAACAAAGTCTTTCTTGTCAAGTCTGGAGAGCCAAACCTCCTAATTAGCCAGGCAGGCAGGCCTGCTGCCCAGTCCAGCATCACAACTATGCAAGAGGAATGCATATAATCCACACGCTCTTATTTTCTTCTGTTTTTATATTTTTTTTTATTTTGTTTTTTTTCTCTCACTGTCACACAGTAGAAATGAAGATGTAAACTAATAAGAACTTGCAATGACAATACTTGGCCTTATGATGATTTATGAAATCGTATTATTTTTAGTTTTAATATCTTTTGATTCTGGTCAGCCAGCCCAGCGACAGCAGCGGTGACGGCGGGCGGACTCTTGGTCTCTGTGAGACTGGCTAGACGGCCCCAGTTTTATCGTGGTACGAATGTTGTGCATTTGTTTAAAATCAGGACAGTTTGCAATAACAGCAGTCTTACTAGTGGCCAGAAAATAAAAAAAAAGGGGGCACAAGCAGTGCTGACAGCGCCCAGCTGCGTCTTTAGAAAACCATAGAGGAAGAAATACGAACTATATAAATAGATATATAAACTCACACAGTGCATATTTGTATAGGTATCGACAATGCATTACCGTGGTATACTCTTATGCAACACATGTCCGGGTTCAATTTATGAACATGAAGTATATTATAAAAAAAAAAAAAAAAAAAATCACACAGACTTTGTAAAGCAAAAGCTACGTTGTGTGTTTTTTGGAGAAATGGTTTCACCATCCTTAATGTTGAATATTCTGAGCGTAACGTTCTCTGTGTGATTGTGTTTGTTAAAGTGAGCACATAGCACCGGATTTTACCTTCTTTCTGTAAGCAGGGAACCGGACGGGGCCCGAAAACACAGCCGGACAGATTCCTCTCAAACACACCGGATCATGATGAAGCTTTTTTTTTATTTTAGATCCAATCTGTACAAAAGGTTTCTACATTTCAACTCATCTGGATCATACGAGCAGGTTACAAACCGAAGACGTGGTTACTCAACAGCACAGATTAGGACTCTTTTAAGGAGCTCCGCCGCTGGTGTCTCCACATGAACCCGGTTACCACCACAACCGTCTAAATCTGTGATGTGAAATCTCGCCGGCTGTGTTTTCGGGTCGGTCTGCAGGCAGAGTCTCTCCAGCTGAGAGGACAGATTTTTAACCGTTGAGACCGGTGTTGATCCGTGGTTCTGCTGTGGAGAGGCGGGAGGACGTGTCACAAACCTCCACGTAAAACCTCTTAACTGACAGACGGCGAACACTCGAGGGGTCAAACCTGCCGAATGTTGATTTGAATTAATGTTGAATGAATGCTTCTCTTCTTTTAGTCAGTGAATTAAAAAAAACATTAAAAAGTCACTCCTGTCAAGTGTTTTGGTTTTTTTTTAACTTCGGTTTTAAATAGTTGGGGAATATAGAGACACAATTCCTAGGATTCATAAGTTATTCCATTTTTATTTTTTTTTTATTAAAGCTGTGATGGATGTATTTGTTCTTTTGCTCCACAATCTCACAACGAAGCCACGACCACAACGGTGAGATACAAACCAACTACAGAAGCGTTGAGGGTCTCTTCCAGTCAGGAGACACGTGTCTCTGCATATATACTAGTTATTATTTATGTAAAATAAATTGAAAATATGCAGCAGTTTGTCAACCAAACAGTCAACACTTTGTGGATCACTCAGCTGGCGTCTGACTTGAGTTTTCTCACCTGACTGCTTTACAGCTGGCTTCAAACAGGAAGTCGGACTAAATGTCATTTCATGACCGTGAAGCCCAAATCAAAATTATTTTTGTTCACTTGTTATGAATTAATTCAAGTTTGTGGTTGCTTGGCAATTATACAATAAACAGACCATAAGCAATGTATTAATGCTTGAAAAATGGGGTAAAAACATGAAAGATGCACGTTGATGCATGCAAAAGCCACTCCTAAAACCAGTGTAACCATGGTAACACTTTTTTTTTATTATTATTATAAGAAGTAGGCGTCAAGGCTTTTGCCAAAAACACTTTAACAACACCTCCACGATCATCATGATGTTTTTGTACGGTTGTAGATGAATCACACAAGAAAGTCTGCTCACAGTAAAGTGGACATCAAAACGCTATTTAATAGACGCGCAATAAAACAGAGAGAACTGGATTTTACATGCAAGATTTTTTTTTTTGATCGTGTAAGTTATTGTATCGTGTATTGATGAAACAGCAGGAAACCAGCAGCACCACATGCCGACAGTGAGCCAGGAAATCAACTGCAGTTCGGTGCTCGGTTTCCACTTTGATATGCAGAAACTGCAGGTTTTATTCTCAATGTCAGACTCAGGATTCACACCGGCGTTCACGGCACAATGCAGCTCGTGATAACAGAGAAAAAGAGACAGACGGGCGTCAAGAGAGCTAAAAACAAATGAGCACTTTCTTCTGCAATTTCAAGATTGTAGATATACATAAATTCAAATTTTAAAATTAATTATTGTAATGTTCTTAGCTTCAAAAGTAAAGTCTCCGTCTAGTTATGGAGCTCTTAATTTCTATGGATCTTGACATCTCGGGACTTCCAGAAATGTTGGGTCCCTTGACGACATTTCAATGTGTACAAGTATTTTGCATCAAATTATTTTTTTATTTTTTTTATGCGCTTTTATGACATTAGATAAGAGGTGCTTTGTTTCCTTTTAGTTTTCGAAAAAATACTCTGAAACAAACCCCCTCTTTTCATGTGGGTGTAAAGATTAAAACAAGTCACATGCACCTTCAGCTGAAATAGCACATCACAGCTTATTTTGGTCTTCTTCAATTAAATGAGAAAATTGTTCATAATATTCAGTGAACAGTGAGGAAACTTAAAGTTAATTATGGCATTTTAATCTGTTTTAGCTATTCCTTTTAGTATGTCACAAGATACCAGAATGTGTTAAACCTTCAGTTGATTATTAAAATAAAATAATTGCAGATGTGTTTATAATGAAGATAATTGTTGTTTCCAGCACCGACAGTTTCTCTACATTCACTTGACTACATACAAATTAGGAATAATAACTTAATAAAATACAACTTAACAACAAATGAGACCGAAATGACACTTACAACATTATCATTATTTTTTTTTTTTTTTTACTATTAATCAAACTATGTAACTAGAAATGGTCGCAGTTGTCCATTTACCTGGTTGGTAATCCATCCTCGTAGAAAACTGACATCCATTTCTGCCCTACGACAATCTCGCTGTTGAACAGCAGATGGCGGCAGTGCGTCGCATTCCAACTGCTTTTATATACAAGACGAAGAAGAAGAAGAAGAAGAAGAAGAAGAAGAAGAAGGCCCGAGCGGATGTAGAAGAAGAAGAACACGTGATTGGCGCTAACTGGAAGCAAGATGGCGGTGGTGGTGCGGAGTCTGCAAGACCAGCTCGAAAAAGCCAAAGAAAGCTTAAAAAATGTGGACGATAATATTCGTAAATTGACCGGACGTGATCCTAATGAATCAAGGTAAGAGCTTCGCATAGTTATCTGTCTTTTTTTCGGGTGTATTTTCTTGCGATGAGATCGGCGGCTCGCTTTAGCATCCACGCGCCGTGTGCTAGGTTAGCACGAGTCGGGTTCAGCAGCGCGAGGCGGCTCCACGGAACAAACACGTCATCTTCACCTGGTGGAGGTGTTGGGTCGACTTCATTTACTCCTGCGTTGACTTGGTTTATTTATTGTCATGTTTTTTCCTCCTCCTCCTCCAGACCGGGTCAGATCCGTCGGCTCAGCGGCCCCATGGCGGGCCTCGGCGGAGGTAGAGGCAGAGGAGTCAACCTGCTCAGGTATGGGAAAATAAACAACACAAAACAACAACAACAACAACAAAAACACGCTTTTCACGTTCAGTCCCGCTCTGAAGGACGCAGCAGGTCGTCTGCAGTCATCACACGGTCCGATGTTGACTGTGAATGACTAATAAAACTATTATGAGTCCGTGTCGTTTTTCTACGTGATTTAAAAAGTTGAGGGATTAATAAATGTTGTGTTTTCAGTTTCTGGGTGTTGTTGGGTTTTTTTTTTTTTGCATTTTTCCTCCTTTTGACTCGTTTTTCGCTGCACCAGGAAGTCCTGCGTCGCTATGGAAACGACACACTCCTTTGTAGACGGAGGGAGAACTCAAAAACACGTATTGTGCAATAATTCACAGTTGTATTGTTTTAGGTTATAAAAGATGTGAAAACAGGAGATGAATTTCTGTGAATAATTTGTGTTGAATGTTTGACTGTTGATCCAGTTGTGCCGAGGACGGCAAGATTTTTCTTTTCTTTTCCAGAATCCGGATTGTGAAATTTTATATAATGCGAGTACAAGAATGTGATTTTAAAGAAATATCACTGTTTTAAACTTTGATTTGTTTTTTTAATGACAGAAGCGTTCTGTGCAAATGATGAGTTCAAATCCTGTCAAATAGTTTGTACAAAAATAGAAAGTCCGTCCCGGTTGGCAGGTCGCTGACAGGACTGAGATAAAGTAACCGGCTGATGAATGTAAAACGCACTTCATGTCTCGTTGCCGAATGACACATTTTAGTGATTTGGGCAATTGTGAATTTGAAATAAAACAACCGGCCTCTTTTATGAACGTGTTCGTTAAAATATGATATTAAGTCAGTTTCTGTTCTTTCTCAGGCGTAGTCTCTCCGACATGGGAAGCGGCGGCCCCCCTGCCAAGCAGAGAGACATTGAAGGAGCCCTGCTGAGGTGAGATCTGGATTCTCCAAATGCATTCGATTTACATCTAATTTCCCCCCCCAAAAAAACAGATTTTTGATTCGGAGTCTTTGCGCCACAATTGTTTTAAATTGAATGTGTGCAGTGGAGATTAAAGCTGTTTTATTTTTTTTTTATAATCTGACATTGCTTCATGCTACAGAGCCAGAAAACATGGTGGTTTTATCTTCTGTGGTTTCTGTTGTATGCAGATCACATCCCGGTTTATAATCGAGTCGCTTAGATATTCTACTTTCTGTCAGATTCGAAAGCATCGGCTGCTTCATATGTTGATGTGTTGTTTGTGCAGGCTGGCCGGGGACCAGAGGGCCAGGAGAGACTCGCGTCACGACAGCGACGCCGAGGATGACGACGATGTCAAAAAGGTGAGAAGACGGCGTGTCTGGTCTGAAAAGCGTTGTGGTGCTGGTCATACGTGAACCCTGTGAGGGGCACCTGTACTGGATATATTAATGGGCGTGGCCACAGGAATCAACATGTCTGATTGCTTTGTTTTTTACATTTTGTCCTGCGTTGGTGCATATAAATATATTATAATTTTGCCCCCCGATGTTTGTAATTTGACATCAGAATTGCATGCTGGGTAATCCGTTTTGAAAGCAGGCTGACGGGAAGCTCAGATAGTTATTATGCGTGTCACACCTGGACTGTCGTCATTCGCTGTCACGCAGCTGAGACCTGCTGTGTTTTGGTGAAAGACGAACGTCCTTTTTAAACGGATGCTCCTCGTGTTTTCTCCTCCTTCAGCCGGCGTTGCAGTCGTCTGTTGTAGCTACCTCCAAGGAGAGAACACGCCGAGATCTCATTCAAGATCAGACCATGGACGAGAAGGGCAAACAGAGGTAGGCCGACGCAAGCCTCGAGTACATGTCATCAACGTGGATAATGAGAATGAAATAAATAATGATTTCATCTGTAAAATACATGTAAGAAAAGGGACAATATTAATCATTCAACCAACGAGACTTGCAGGTGTCTGATGGGTGTTTGTTTTATGAATCAGGAATCGGCGCATGTTCGGCCTGCTGATGGGGACGCTGCAGAAATTCAAGCAGGAGTCCAACGTCTCTACAGAGAAGGTGAGGAAACGGATCCTGTTTATTAGGTTGCTGTTGAGCTGACTGTCGCAGGAAAAACTGATGCGCTCAAATTTTGCCTTGTGACACAATACGCTTTTTATTTTTTAGAAATTACAAGTTATGGACTTCATTGGAGCCTGAATGAGAATCTGTTAGAAAAACATTAAATCCGGAGGCTGATGCAAAAGGATTCATAATGAGCTGCACTGTTGTATTACAGTCGTGTTTCTCTTTTTGTTTCTTCTGACTCTTTGATTTTGTTATTCGCCTCGCAGCAAAAGAGACGTACAGAGATCGAGCAGAAGCTCGAGGTTCAGGCTGAGGCTGAGAAAAAGAAGGTGGAGAGTGAGAAGAGGGAGCTGTTTGAGGAGAGGAGAGCCAAGCAGACCGAGCTGAGACTGCTGGAGCAGAAAGTGGAATTAGCTCAACTGGTACGAGAGTCTTGTTTGACACATTTTGAAACTCGGACTCGTTGGAAAACGTTCTCTGTGATGTTTTTTTTATGAAATTAGACTTTTAATGATGTCATTTTTCACACTGCTTACAACTGACAGACTGCAGTTCAGTGGAGCTTCGTGTCTGTCATCAATGCTTTAATCTCAAACCAGAAAAATGATCTTACTACGAGCTCCATCTAGAATCTGCTCTCTTCAGTTAGTTGTGCAATATATTGTTCATCAGCAGACACTTTTTAAAATGTTATTAATCATTTCCAGCACTTGAGAAAAAGATGAACAGTAAGAAGTCTGCATGAACATTTCTAACACACTTTGTCTTTTTCTGTTTCCTCCATCTGCAGCAAGAGGAGTGGACCAGCCACAACAATCGCCTGGTAAAATACATTCGCACCAAGACGAAGCCTCACATCTTCTACCTGCCTGGAAAAATGTGCTCCGCTACACAGAAACTCCTCAATGACTCCACCAATAAACTAAATGGTCAGTCGGGTTCTTATTTTGGAAATGCACGACTACCCGAGCTGTGTTTGTCGATCACTCTGTAACCGCTGACTCTGGTTTTCTCTGGGCAGCTGTGTTCGAGGAGAGGTGTGAGGCTTTTGCCGAACACCTCAGCAAGATGGAGTCGCGCCCCCGGCGACAGCCGAACCGCGAGCAGGACGGCAACACAGCGGCAACAGGGACGGACCACCCGGCGGAGGGTAAGCCAGCAGGTCAGGCAGTCAAGCTGACAGGTAATAAGGCCAATGTAGTGATAGATGAGGAGGAAGATGAGGAGGAGGAGGAGGAGGAAAGGGAAAAAGAGAGAGCTAGAAAGGTGACCGAGAGGGAGGAAGGGGAGGAGAAGGAGGAACTGTTGAAGAAGGAGGATGAAGGGATGGAGCTGAGTGAGGAGGGAGGTGAGGAGAGGAAAGGGGGAGAGGACCGGAAAGAGAAGGGAGGCAAGGAGGCGAGTCCGGGGTCAGGGGAGATGGAGGTGGAGCAGGGGGTGGAGAAGGAGGAGGACAGGGGGAAGGAGAAAGAGAAGGAGGACAGGGGGAAGGAGAAAGAGAAGGAGGACAGGGGGAAGGAGAAAGAGAAGGAGGACAGGGGGAAGGAGAAGGAAGACAGGGGGAAGGGGAAGGAGAAGGAGAAGGAGGGAGAAGCAGACAGGAAGCAGGGGCTCACAGACCTCCAGGACGTAAAAGCCGAGGACACCTTGTCCTCCGAACCGACCGTAAGCAGCCAAGAAACGCCAAGCAGCAGTCATCAGCCCCAGCCGGTCCACGCTGCAGGAGAACCAGGAGTAAAGTCCCCGGGGACCCATGGGGCCTCGCCAGCCCCTCAACCCCACACAGCCTCCACGATGCCTGAGCAGGATGTCACCATCCCTGGATTTAAGGTTCAGGACTTCACAGTGGAGAACCAGGCGGTGGAGGCGAAGTCAGGCGAAGAAGCCCCACAGAAGCTGCCTGATTCCCAGGAGGCCCCGATCATCCCGCCCGCCAAGGAGGGCGAGGACGGCGCCCGGGGGAGGAAGAAGGCAAAGGAACCGAAGAAAGGCCGCAGTCGCAGCAAAAGCTCCTCCTCTTCCTCCTCCGGATCGTCCTCCAGCGGAAGTTCCTCTTCCTCCTCCGGATCCAGCTCTTCCTCATCCTCATCCTCCTCGTCCTCCTCTTCCAGCAGCCGGAGTCGCAGCCGGGACAGCGGCAAGCGCAAGAGGAGGCCGTCGGACCGAGGCAGGGACAGGAAGAAGGGAGAAGAGAGAAGTCACCGCAAGAGAGGCGGGAGTAGCGGAGGAGGGAGGGACTCGAAGGGATCCAAGGAGAGGAGGAAGAGGAGGAGCGAGGAAGGGAGGGGCAGGTCGTCCCGCAGCGATAGGGAGCATAAAGATAGAGACAGGAAGGACAAGAGACGCTGACCTGGTTCAGATTCAGATTGTGGGAAAACAAGCCTCCGACTATTTACTACATGAACTTCCTGACGGTTTTTAAATATTATTTCTCCTTAAAACACCAAATTTGACACCCGGGCTCATTGAAGTTTTAATATCAGACGGCTTCTCTGTGTCCAAATTGATCGAAACAGTCGACGACTGGTTATTTTTCTGTCCTTGTACTCGTTAAAACAAACAGGCCGTCAGTTTTATAGTTTCTAATTGGACGCATCACTAAACAGGTCAGATAGGAGAGGCGTTGTTTTAGTCCCGTTAGCCGACGTCCAGATGACTCGTCCTCGGTCTGAGATTTGCTTTTTGGAAAAAGGTCGTCGTGACACGAAGACGATGAAGTGGTGTTGAATGTTTTCTTTCTGTTGTTCATCGTAATCATAACGCTGGGCATCACGTACGTATCATTCACGTACACCAGTTGTGACAACGCTGTTCATTTCCACTTATTTCCACAGTCAATGTCAAGTGTGATCTTTTTTTTTTTTTTGTACTGACTGATAATCTGCTTCAAATTAAAGGTGAGGTATTAGTGGAAATGTACCGTGTGGTATTTTGTTTTTAAATTGTTGTCAGCAAATTATTCACTTACTATTTTCCATCAGCCGTTTTCTTTTAAATGTCAAACTGTAAAAACACAAAGTTCCCATTGTTCAAAATGTTTCATTTGAAAAGCTGAAACATGAAAACTGATTCAAATGTCAAGATAATTGATCAGTTCAACATCAAACACGATCAGTGACCCAAAAAAAAAATCAAATTAAGAATTTTTGAAACTTGTTTGAAATTAGGACTGCGATATTTTCCATAAATAAACTTGTAATGTTTGATGTCTGTACCTCAATAGGAGGAAACTGAGGTAATAAAGTTAATTCTCTGGATCAAGGTGTTTAATTTCATAGTTGATTTGTTCTGTAATGAAGTTGTTTGACACCTTGAGGCGTGACATTTGAATATTTAACAACTACGCAATTCACGACCAACAAAGTCCACCTGAGCCGTTATCCTGCAAATTCTCACAGTTTAATACACAAATCTTGCATTTAATAGCTTGATTGACCTCAAAGTCAGACCATTATAAAAAATAAAACAAATCTTGATGCTGCTGCTGTCAGCTCAGCTCGGCACAAGTAACAAAATTCACCACGAGGATTTCCTTCGGCTTCGGCCTCCACTTTCAACCAAACGGGCAGAAGCACCACGTGGAGGTGACCTTTCTCTGCTGTCATCAACCAAACGGAGTCCAGCATGTACTCCTTAATGTGTTATTAATGTCAGGGATTTAACACTTCCTCCTCCTCCTCCTCTTCCTCACTGCGGCTGGTCAGCCAGGTCGTTCTGCTCAAAGTACCTGCAGCATAAAAAAAATTAAAAAAAGGAAGTGAGCCGTCACCTTAAACCATGTAGACGTCAGTAGCATCCTCCTTGCATTGAATTAAATACAATCAAAACATGCAGACGAGCTTTGATAGATGTGACCTGACAATATAAAATATGTGGAGTCACCTGGCAACGAGACAGATGAGCAGGTTGAGGGCGGGCAGCTTCTCGTTCTCCTCGCTGTCCTGTGCATTTAATGGGAAGTGGAACAGAAATCAAATATGAACAAATATCAGTGAGAGGGAGGCGGGATTGGGATGGAGGGAGGGAAGGAGGGAGGAAAGGAGGGAGGGATGGAAGGAAGGAGGGATGGGAGGAAAGGGGCTTACAAGCGTGATGCGGAGCTGTGCACATCTCCTGGCCAGCTGTCGGATGGAGGAGTGAGCTTCAGGCAGCAGAGGCTTCTCCAGGCAGGCCAGCAGAGCGTACAACCAGCGGCCCTGAAACACACACACACACACACACAGAGGAAATTAACTCACTTTATATTTCAAAACGTGGAAATTTAGAAAATGAATTGTGATTTTTGAGCTTTCTACCTGCAACATAACACTGAATGTGGAGGTACTTGAACTCACCAGCTGGGGGGCAAATTCTCTTTCCTCAAACCAGCCGATGAGGATTTCCAGCACCAGCAGCACGGTGGACTGTCGGCACAGAGGTGGAGATAACAAACGCACCCGTCAGATTGTTGGACTGGTTCAGAGTGTAAGTGGGGATTAGTTTGGTTTTTTACCTGGTTTAGTCTGCTGACGATGGTTAGGAACGGGGGGAAGCCCACCTGAACACAAACAAACGCTGTGATTAATACATCCAGCATCAAGTTCTTTATAAAAAAACGATTTAAAAAAAAAAAAAAAAAACAGGTCAAATGTTGAATACTTGACATTTTCAAGGGACAAAAAATGACTAGTCGGGTCAGTTTTGATTTCATACGACTGGAACAAAGAACAGCATACTTTGATATGTTCCTTATATGTAACACTTATTCATATTTCTCCATAATATTAACATTTTCTGGCTTTTATTGATTAAAACATGTTCAAACCTCACCGTATCCTCTGACCAGTACACACCCTGGTTATTTAATAACCGCATGACTAATTTAATCATCCAACAGGCGACAACAGGAGTCTTGTGTACGACCTTGCTGTAGTCCAGCGCCGGCTGCAGGTCTGCGTCCGTGTGGCCGGACGACGTCTCCAGATAAACCGTCTCTCCTAAACAAAACCTCTTCCAGCCCTCCTCGTCGGATAGCTTCGGCTGCACGACACAAAAGTCGCACGCATATAAAACATGTTCACGTATAATTCAGCAATTTTACTGCAAAAAAAATAATCCACATAATAAAACTGTTAAACTATAACTGCCTCATGAAGCATCCTCACCATCAGCACGTTGTCGTCCAGAGTCTGGTTGCTCCAGTGTTGCCGGTTCTTTGTGATGCTCTGGAAGAAAAACAACAGAAACGTTGTGATGGGAGCTCTTGACTTTATTTTCTTGCAGTGACTCGACCTGAAAAGCAAACAAGAACGTTTTTTTCAATCGATTATTGGATTTGTTGCCGAATTGGTCCAAAAACAGGTTGAACAAACAATCTTGCAACACTGATTTGGCCTCGAGTAACTTCTGATTTTGACGGGAATGAAAACAGCAAAAAAAAAAAAAAAATAGCTGAAAAGGCTGCTGTTGTTGTTGTTGTTGTTGTTGTTTTCTTTACCTGTCTGACATCGGAGAAGTTACTGACTTGCTGCTGCTGCCAGCCGATGCTCGGGGAGAAACCGGCCGGAGCAGCGTGACATCCCGCCACCTGAAAACACAGGAGACCGTCTCGTCCTCAACGCTGACGTCATCGTGTCCAGCTCAGACGTGCACAATCTGCTGCTACCTCGACACTATTTTATTGTTTATTTTAATTATACTGTATAATAATAATAATAATAATAATAATAATAATACACTTTAGAGCACTTTTCATACAAGAAATACAGCTTATAGTGCTTTACAGCAAGAAAATGACGTGCAGCGTTTCACGTGGAAACAAATAAAGGAACATTTCAAAAATAAAATACATTAATATTCTACTTTTAGACGTCATTTGTACAATAAATGTGAATTTGTACTTTATTATTATAAAGGTCCTGTCCAGGAAAGGGAAATGATAAATCTGCTGTGTTGTGGTTTGTGACATTTTGGTTGAGCTCAGTTAATACTTTTAAAAGAAAGCTCAAACGTGTCTTTTCTATCTTTACCACTTGAGCTACCGGCCCCTTTAAGATGCATATCGCTTATTTTATATTTGAACTCTATTTGTGTTTAACTTTATGCATTTGATCTCGTTTCTCATGCATCTCATTTATTTTTCTATATTTTGAAATGTTCCTTTATTTCTGTTTTCACGTGAAACACTGCACCTCATTTTCTTGCTGTAAAGCACTTTGAGCTGCATTTCTTGTATGAAAAGTGCTCTAAAGCGTATTATTATTATTATTATTATTATTATTATTATTATTATTATTATACGGTAATTACGCCGGTAGTTCAAGTTCAAGTAGTAAAGATAGAAAAGACATGTTTGAGCTTTCTTTTAAAAGTATAAACTGAGCTCAACCAAAATGTCACAATAATAATATAATATATAATAAAGTACAAATTCACATTTATTGTCCACATGACGTGTAAAAGTAGAATATTAATGTTCTTGTGTGAAGAAAACGTGCTGCTTTATTTACTCACAGACGCGTTGACTGTTTGTTTCTTCTTCAGTTTCTTGGGGTCGATGTGAGCGACCACCACCTCGGGACACAGAGACGCCTCCAGCCTGGCGAGGGGGGGGGACACACACGTCAATCAAGCAGACACGTCAATCAAGCAGACACGTCAATCAAGCAGACACGTCAATCAAGCAGCCTCAGACGATCACATGAAACATCAAAAGACTCAACCGGAAGATGTGACCGTTTATGTTTACAGCCCTTTGTTTACCCCCCCCCCCCCCCCCCGGGGTGAACCTACTGGACTTGTCGCAGATACTCCTGCGGGTTTCTCGGCGGTCCGCTCAGGTCCACTTCCCCGGTTCCGGTTCTGGTTCTGCAGTCCACCGCTAACATACGGGGCATCAACTCCTCCACGTCCGACTTCATTTTACACTGATAAAAAAAACAACAACAACAAACAAACAAAAACTACAAACGAAGCACCGACTTTTAACCCAAATAAACAACCGAGTTTTTATGAAGTGTCTCCCAACGCAGCCGCTGTCGTGCTTTGTAAACGCGCCGTGATGACGTCCTCTTCAAGCGCCAGAATCGTTTCCATAGCAGCAAACGCCGCACGTGTTGTCAATTTTTTTTTATTTTTTTTGTGTTAAAGGGCGAAGTCCACTAAATGTTCACGTTTTAACACCTGTTGACATGTTTGTTTATTTAAAACACGCTGAAATGTAAATGATAGAATTCATCCTCTCATGTTGACGCTCGAAAGTAAAAAATATAAACCTTTGACCGACGAGCAGAGATAATGTTTAGTATTGCCAGCAGATCTCTCTGGTGTTAATGATTATCCTGCCTCCTATCTTATCTCAGCTCTTTCTACTGAGGCTTCATGACAGCAGCAGCACTGAGGCAACGTCCACCTGCCAGACGCAGTTATCTGCACCATGTTGTGGACATTTTCTCCTGATACCGTTAAAACACCAAGAATGTCTGCTTCACTGGCTCGGAGGTTCCTGTGGATTACAGCCTCAGTTTTTGTGATTTTACCTCACTTAAACGTGGGATTGTTGTCTGACTACAAGATCTGTGGAGATCCTGAGTGTGAAAGTAAGTTAATTCAGTTTTTTTGTTTGTTTTTTCAGTCTTATTTATTTATTTTTTTTACATCGAAGCTCTTCTTCTGTGCTCATGTGTGTGTTTTTGTGTGTGCAGGCCTGATGAGCAGAGTGCAGGCGATAAGGGACCACCGCAGGAAAGACTGCCGCTTCCTGAGCTTCAGACGGGGAGACACCATTTCCGTTTACCACAAGCTGACTGGAAGGAGGGACGACCTCTGGGCCGGCAGCGTACGTCTCACGTCTCTATCTTCTCCTTTGAAAACGTATAAATAAGAAGGTATCCAAACAGTCCCTCAGCTGAGGTCAAAGAGATAAGTCTTCGTTACAATACAGATAGTTTCTGACCACTGATTGGCTGTGATCATGTTAATAATATCCACTGATGAATGCCACTGAAAGGACACCCTCATGATTTAATTATGTACTATTACAAACACAGAAATCGCATTTTAATATATTGATGAACAGGCTTTTTCAGCCACAATGCACATCTGTAAATGTCATATAACTGGCACTGAAAATAAGTGAGAAGAATATGCTGAAAGAATTAGAAAGAAATGTGCTTTATTATATTTGTCTGGTTGTCTCTTCTTCCCCCTGTGATTCTGCCGTCTGTATTTAATCCACACGACTGTTTGCTTTACAGAACAGACCGCTGCACTTCGCTGATGAACTTTGGTTTTCTGTTTATTTCAGATTGACAAACAGTTTGGTTATTTTCCAAAGGATGTTGTGCATGAAGAGCAGGTTTATGCAACTGTGGAGAAAGTAGTGGAGACAAAGGTAATTGGTCAGAAATGCAAAACATAAGAAATATATAAGTTGATAATAAATAAGTAGATATTTACTGTCTGTGTATTTGTTTCATGCACCTTTACTGATGAGGTTCCTTTTCCCTCTTTGCCTTCAGAAATCTGATTTCTTCTGTACGGATGAGTTTGGCTATATCATTGACTCCAGCCATCAGGACACTGATGATGATGATGATGATGATGATGATGATGATGATGATGACAGTGATCAAGAACTCAAAACCCAGGAGTCAGAAACCAATGAGTTCATCCAACACACTGACAACGTGAATGCAGGTGCCTCGACAGAGTCTCCGGTTTCAGCGCAGGAAGCAGGAGGAGATGAAAACAAAAACGCCGGTGATGCTGCAGCCGGGCAGGAAGCACACGAGACTCCTGCGACGCAACAAGGTGGGTCTCCCTCCTCCTCCTGGCTCAGTTCTTCCGTGACAGGATGGTTAGGTCTGCCTCAGGAGGAGCAACCTGGCCGTCTGGCTGAAGGAGAAGAGGAAGATGAGACGAAGGAGGCCGAAAGTTCACTCACTTCCTCCGGGACGGGGTGGCTCGGGTTCGGAGGAGATGGGAAACCCGACAATGCTCAAGAGAATGTGAAAAGCGGAGAGGAAACAGCCGGTTCAATCACTTCAACCATGGCGGGTTGGCTCGGCTACGGAGCAGAAAAAGAAACAGATTCTGAAATAAAAAAGCTCGATAAGGAAAAAGAACTGGAAGGAGAACCGACAGAGAAATTCAGGAGTCGGAGGATGTCTTTGGACCTCGAAGGCAGCCAATTACACAAAGAAGAGAAACAAGAGACAGGGACGCTGGGTTGGTTGGGGAGCGGGTTGTCAAGCACGCTGGGCTTTGGTCTGACCAATCAGGAGGCAGGACAGGAGACGACAGGTGGAGGACAAGCCGAGGAAGAGAAGGAAGAGCCGGCGTCTAGTTCCTGGTTGGACATGAGGATCGGGGGGATTTTAGGCTTCGGGAAAGATAATCGTGAAGTTGATGAAAGTGCAGGAAGTGGCCTGAAGGAGACAGAAGAGGAGACGACCTCACAAGAAGCACCAGGATCACAGAGTGGGGACACCAGTCAATCACAGCCTGAATCACAGGATGAAGAACCTCCAAACGATGTCAACGACGGCATTAGTGATAATCACACAGATGCTTCAGACGCGAGCAAGAACAGTGTCTTACATGTAGATGCTGATGATGAAGATATTTCTTCTGATAGCAAGTCTGAGGAAAAATCGCAGGTAGTAGGAGACGTGTCCTCCACGATCAACGGCTTTTTCCAAACTGGTGATAAAGAGAATAAAACGGGTCATTTAGAAGATGACAGTAACGACAAAAACGCCGAAACGGAGGGTGACGATCATCTGACGCCCAAACTGAAAAAAGATCTGCCACAAAGCAAGAAAACCGAGAGTGTGGAGGGGGAAGAGGCCGAAACTTCACATCAGGTGGAAGAGTCCACCAGTATGTCTGTTGAAGTCGGTGCCAGTGGTGACGACCACGGGGACATTTTTACAACTCAAAAACAGGAAGGTCAAGTCAGTGGCGATGCCACGGACAGCAGTGGACCGAGTCAGCTTTTCTCATCATCCACAGAGGAGAGGAACAAACCAATCACAGCAGAGGATGACAGTTTTAGTCCAAAGAGAGATGAAGTAGAGGACGATAATTCACGTGCAGATGTAACCGATCATTATGCAGAAACACGTCACGGCGAGTCAGGAGAGGACGAACAGATGCAACCTGCTGAGGGCGGCTCACAGGAATTTAGATCATCGCTTTCTACAAGTACGGAAAATCTGGATGAAAATGTCTCAGTGGAGGACAGAGGAAACATCTCATCAAACACAGATCAGGCCTCGATGCTTCCAGAGATGGAGTACAGGGACAGACGGACAGAAAGTGATTCAGACAAGCAGCAAACTGTGAAGGAAACTATGGACGACGGCGCAAACAAACTTCAGCTGGCTCAAACCGAGACGTCGGGATCTGAAGAAGAAGGCTTGAACGAAAGTTCAACTTTAGGTTCTGAAATGGAGACGGAGGAAGAGGAGTCGAAGGATAGAGGGAGGCAGGAGATGACAGAGGTGGAGGAAAATAAGGGGGATTTAAAGGAGGTGGAGGAGATGAAGGAAGAGGAGGAGCAGCAGGAAGTGGCTGAGATAAAGGAAGAGGGGCGGCAGGAGGAGATGGGGGAGATAGAAGAGGAGAAACAGGAAGATGACAAGGAAGTAAAAGAAGAAGTGAAGGAGAATGAGGAGGAAGACTTTAATGAGGAAGAAAAGCATGAGAAAATAGAGGTTAATGGGGAGAAGAAGGAGGACGAAGAGGAGGAATTAAAGAGGGAGAAGGAGGAGGAAAGGGAGTTACAGGGGGAGACGAGGGAGGAGGAGACGAATGGGTTAGAGCAAGAGAAGAACCAGGAGAAGTTGGAGGAGGTAAAGGAAGAGAAGGAACAGGAAGCGAATGAAATACAGGAAGAAGTAAAAGATGAGGAAGTCTTAAAGGAAGAAATGAAGGAGGAGGAAGCGAAGGAGGGGAAAGAAGAGAGGAAGCAGGGGGATGTGGAGGAGCTGAAGGAGGTAGAGAAACAGCAAACGATAAAAGAGTTACAAGTAGAAGAAAAGCAGACCGTGGTGGAGGAGTTAAAGGAGGAGAAGATGCTGCAAGAGGAAGAGGAGAAACAGGAGGAGTTAAAGGAGAAGATGCTGAAAGAGGAAGAAAAGAAACAGGAGGAGTTAAAGGAGAAGATGCTGAAAGAGGAAGAAAGGAAACAGGAGGAGTTAAAGGAGAAAATGCTGAAAGAGGAAGAGGAGAAACAGGAGAAGTTAAAGGAGGAGAAGATGCAGAAAGAGGAAGAAAAGAAACAGGAGGAGTTAAAGGAGAAGATGCTGAAAGAGGAAGAAAAGAAACAGGAGGAGTTAAAGGAGAAGATGCTGAAAGAGGAAGAGGAGAAACAGGAGAAGTTAAAGGAGAAAATGCTGAAAGAGGAAGAGGAGAAACAGGAGAAGTTAAAGGAGGAGAAGATGCTGAAAGAGGAAGAGGAGAAACAGGAGAAGTTAAAGGAGAAAATGCTGAAAGAGGAAGAGGAGAAACAGGAGGAGTTAAAGGAGGAGAAGATGCTGAAAGAGGAAGAAAAGAAACAGGAGGAGTTAAAGGAGAAGATGCTGAAAGAGGAAGAAAAGAAACAGGAGGAGTTAAAGGAGAAGATGCTGAAAGAGGAAGAGGAGAAACAGGAGAAGTTAAAGGAGAAAATGCTGAAAGAGGAAGAGGAGAAACAGGAGAAGTTAAAGGAGGAGAAGATGCTGAAAGAGGAAGAGGAGAAACAGGAGAAGTTAAAGGAGAAAATGCTGAAAGAGGAAGAGGAGAAACAGGAGGAGTTAAAGGAGAAAATGCTGAAAGAGGAAGAGGAGAAACAAGAGAAGTTAAAGGAGAAAATGCTGAAAGAGGAAGAGGAGAAACAGAAGTTAAAGGAGGAGAAGATGCTGAAAGAGGAAGAAAAGAAACAGGAGGAGTTAAAGGAGAAAATGCTGAAAGAGGAAGAGGAGAAACAGGAGAAGTTAAAGGAGGAGAAGATGCTGAAAGATAAAGAGGAGAAACAGGAGGAGTTAAAGGATATTATGGAGAAGAGAAGAGAGAAAGATGAAGAAAACCAGGTGCAGATGGAGAAGATTCAGAATGACATCAGCAGGTCAGAGTCAGAAAACAGCGAGAAAAATACACAAGATGTGAACGATGTGGGATCATCGATCACTGAATCAGCCACAAAAACAGAAAACCCACCGGTGGAAGCAGAGGACGTGGAGGATGAAGAGGAAAAACAAGACGAGGTGGAAAAGGTGAAGGGTGGAAAGACGGAGGGGGAGGAGATTCAAGAAAAGCAGCACAAGACACATGATGACGTCCAGAAATGTTCAAATGAGCTTCGTCTTCAAGGGAGCGAAGAGGCGGAGAGAGATGGAGGAGGAGCTGAGGGTGGAGCGAGTCCAGCAGGTGACGGGGTGAAACAGACAGGAGAGAGAAATGATAAGAAAGAGGAGATACGCTCTGAAGAAGAAGAAGAAGCTTCCGTCGAAACAGGAAACACTGACACTGATATAGAAATGAGGAAAAATGACAATAATCCAAGTGGTGCTTCATCCTGGAGAGACGAAGGATGGGAACTCTCAGCTCCTCCTGGTGTCCAAACTCAGACCGTGACATCTGAACAAACGGCCTCACAGGTGTCTGAAGATCCTGGATCTTCTCCACCGGATGGTCGCAGCACAGCGACAGCAGAGGTTGAACCGGGAGCAGCTTCTGGTCTTTTCAACACGGCCTTCAGCTTTTTCAGCCGCGTGCCCACCGCTGAACCTCAGGAGTCCACAGAACCGGCCCAGAGTTTCAGCCCCGAGCTGCAAGGCTTTCTGACTCCTGAGCAGGACCTGGACTCAGGTCCGGTTCAAGATCCCGCCTCTGCTGAGATCAACGTCCGTACTACAGCGCCGGCCCTCCGAACAGAAAGCCTCTCCGAACACCACGAGAACCTCCTCGGCCTCGTGAGTGCGGACGAGGCGGCTGTTTTGACGGAGCTGTTTGGGCCAAACAAGCTGGAGTTCTTGGATTACGTTTTGACCAGTTCAGTGACCGAAGACCAGGATGAGGATGAACCCATACTGTGGGACATAGAAAGACTTCTGCATTATCACAGGGAGACGCTGGTCGCTCCGAGCACGAGACAAGCCGACGCACCGCAGGAGGACAAAGGAAAGACCCGAAAACTCATCGCACTTCAGAAGCTGGAGATGCTGCTGGAACGAGTGAGAGAGACTTTCAACACGAGAAAGTCAGATATTAGTGATAATCAAGGTATATTTGTCAGCCATCATGGCAAATAAGAATTATTTTTTTGATCGATTTTAATCTTTCACTTCAGGTGTGGTTTTTATTTGCATGTGTGTCAATCAGAGTCCGTGTGTTCCCCTGTCAAACGCAGCTAAAGCCAGCAAACGTAAGGAAACGAACGCAGAGGAAGAGTCTAGGAGGACACAAGATGCATCTGTAGTCAGAGATGAGGCGGCGGCAGCGACGGTGGAGGAAGATGACGACAAAGCGGGTGGTGGCACAGAAGAAGAGAGGAAAACTGTGTCTGAGAAAAGAGGAGAGACGGGAAGTGACATTGCATCAGGACCACCGCCGCTGCTGGAAGGTATGGATGACCCGAGTGTCCGTTTATCAAGAAGGATTGACGGATGATTAAAAGATATTAACATGGGAGAAGGACTCAACCTCCTGCAGCCTCATTCCTGCAGCACACAACCTGGATGACACGGCCACAACATTATTTTCAGTTGTTTTTTTTAAACTAATATCACACGTTAAACAAAGATTAAAATCTCTGAGTATTGTATTGTCAGACGATGGAGTGTATAAAGTTTGGATTTTAATCATCATTATGTGTGTAACTGCAGGGGCGATGAAGCAGATCCTGGAGTTGGTTCGTCAGATGGAGATCCACGGACAGCTTATTGTGCAGGTAAGAGTCTCCAGAAGAGTCCCATCAATAGAAACTGTCATTAGTCTGTCATACAGTATGACCTCCACCTCTGACTGGGCTTTTATTCAATCTTCATAGATAATAATGTGTTTGGGAGGAACGCTTTAAATGCTGATGTCATGATGACTGAGGTCAAAGCAGGTGTTGTTTACTTTCTCTGACCCAGTTTAAAATGCTTTGTCATCTAACTTTTAAGTGAGAGGGCAACTTTAGGTCCCTCTCGGTGTCTTCAAACGGAGGTGTCTGCTTCTTTAAGACATTTGCACTTGTGACATGTTGATCTGACTCTCCCCTCTGGCATGCAGCCTTGCCTCCTTCTCAGGTGTCCAGCTGGCTCGGCTTGGTCAACATCACTTCACATTTTGGGTCCTTCTCACTCCGGCCAGCTGGCAAAGCAACACAGCTGCACAAGGCAAACTGGTTTACATGTTTTGAGGGGTCAAGTGTGTCTCTAGTTTCAGATGGACCAAAATGAGGCCGGGTCGGTGAGTGTAACGTTCAGAAACGCCCTGGAGGAACATTCAGGCTGATTCAAGTCTTCACCTGTGTCCTGCTTAGTAGTTTGTTATCAGCCTGTCGTCGTAACTCAAAGCAGATACTCTGCTCGAGAGAAAAATGCACACACGTGCTCAGTTTGATACGGTTGAATTAGTTAATGGAGAGGTCTTTATAAGCGATAATGACAATACAGTAATCGTTTTGGTGACACCTGTTTCTCTTGGTGTCACTTTGAAATCGTTCCGATATGCCAGTGTGGCATTTTACAATTGGTGACGTTGGGATTAAACCATTTACACCAACGGGCGGGGGGGGGGGGATTTACCATGGATGTGAAATTATGATTTTTTTTTTTACAAAATATTGTATAAATTATACTTTGATTCTCTATAAACAAACAATACTTATTTCATCATGCTATTCCGGAGTAATTGATATCTAAAAAGTTGTTTCAAGGATTTAACAGGGACTTTCTGTGATCGCACCCCTCCGTAGTGGTACACTCCGGAGCGTCGGTGTTGTGAAGAGGATGTGAAGTCGCCGCTGACCGGGTTGGCTGCTCCGGGTTTTCTGTTTCGGTATAAATACTAAATTATAACTAAAATATAAAACAAATGAAATAATCCGGACATGGCGGAACCCCCGACAAGTGACGAGCTGGCCGGCGAAGCGGCCGACTTCCGGGCGACGGCGGAGGCTTACTACGGTGTCGTCGTGGAGAAAGTGAAGGATGTACGTTGTGTGGCAGGTTTTTGTTAGCATTTCACAAGTAGCATTAAAAACACGTCGTTTCTCCGCTTTAGCTCCGTGTTATAAATTTATTATTTTCATTTTTAACTCCGTGTTTGTTCCGCCGGTGCTGCCGGCCAGTTGTCAGCACCATTTGGAGGTTTTATGTTGTATTTTTTTCCCCAAACCTGTTTATTATTGTTCTCGAGAGTTAGCTGGTTTTTATTGACCGTCGTTTCGGTGTTTCTGCTTTTTTTATTTTTTATTTTTTTTAATTTATTTATTAATTAATTTATTGGGTCAAAATATCAGGTGTTTGTTAGATAGATGTGCTGCTGTGGTGTAAACTGTCAAGGCTGTAACTGTTCAGCATATTAGCAAATAATATTCGCTCCTATTTTCAACGTTTAAATGTAAAACAAAATTGTAAAATCGGAAAAAATATATATATATGTGTATATATATATTTATATATTGAGAAGTGTGTTTTTGTCCTTTTGAAAATGTGAATGTGCTTCTTCCAACTGAAGCAACAGCTGTTGTGAAGCTAATTTGATGACGTCATAATGCTGCCAGGTGAAAGTAATTGCATTAAATCAACATTGTTAAAAGTTTCTTATTCATTGAAGTAGTGTTGTTGTTTTCTCCCATTTGTGTTGGTTAACTAGGTGAGCATCACTATTTTACTGTGTACGATCCACCTGTGAAAAAGGACTAAAACTAATTTCTTCCCAGATTTGAAACATCTCATTTTAAAGAGATGATTAAAATGAACAGCTTTCTGTTTTGTTTTTTGTTTTTTCCAGGTTGTATCGTCGCTGCCGGATGACCTGAGACCCGGTCCGGACCTGTACGGTGTGCCGTGGGAACCGGTCATCATCTCCAGTCTGTTGGGGCTGCTGACCGTGCTGTTATTCACCTGTAGATGTTACAGCTCTGTGAGTGCATATTCACATTTTACGTTTACAGTTTATGAACGCATTTGTTTTTGGTTAAAACGTAGAGGCCACACCTGTTTGCTTGGCATTTATAAAACCATAATTCCCTCCATTGCTAATTTGTTCACAATTGTTTGTTTTTTTAATTTTCTCACAGATAAAAAGCAGAGTTTATCGAAGTAAGTTCTTGCTACGTATTCCCTTATATTTGAGAAATAACTAATTTAAACGTGTCTGTAAGCTTTATATTGCTTGTTTTTCAGGTAAAGAGCGATCGATGGCTGAACAGGTGACACAGCTGCTGGATGAGAAGTGTAAAGTCCTTGAGACTCTCAGTCATTGTCAACAAGAGGTTGGTGCTTGTGCTAATTCTGACTGATTGATTGATGGCTGGAGACGACGCTTGTCTCACACGCAACACTTGGTCGGTTAATATGAGGTCAAATTCATGTAATGTGTTTCTATGGCATCAAAAATATCTAGATGGGAAGAAACAGAGTCATGTTGTCTTAAAGTGCGATCAAAAAGCAGAAATGTTCTTCTTGCAATGTAATTGCAGGTAATTCTGAACCAGATGCATTATTTTCACGAGTACTGTGAGATGAATGTTTTTCATGATGTGTGATTTTCAGTATGACGACCTGGAGGATTCACTGAGAGACAGCAGTGGCTTGGCCCGGACTCAGAAGAAAGAACATCTGGAGGTGAGACGGAAAGAATCAATATGAGTACAAAAACCTGAAAACCATCGATCCTCAATGTGAACAGAACCTCCTCGATGCCTGTTCTTGATGACATTAATGGGTGTAATTCACACGGTAGTCATGTCTGGTACCGTGTACCGTTTCAGATCTTAGAAACAGCGCTGAACTCATTTAAGCACCTTTGATCAAAACGGATACATCGATCTTTTTATTGTTTTAGTTTTGGGACGCTTTCTCAAACTGTTTTTAATCCTATTGACTACAAAGCCAGTTGATGTTCACAAGATGTAACGTGATTCAGACCTCTATTTATTCTTTAAGGTTCAAAATGTACTTCCTGATTGAATTTCAGCACAAAGGGTTAAAAATATTTTATTGCGTAACTATTCATCTTCACTTCACTCGAACAGCCACATGACCAGATTTGGTGGAATTTGTTTTCAGTGGTCAATGACACAATAAATAATAATCATAGAAAAGGAAGAACTGCAATGCAAGATGTATGAATTACAACGTAAGAGCCAGACGTTCATATTGTAGCAGGAGGAAAGCTGTTCTTCAGCTGTGTTATTTTAGTGGACAAGGACTTGGATGATGACGATGACGATGATGACGATGATGATTTCCTGGCTGGCCTTCAAATGGCACCGTGGTTAAAGGTAAAAAATGTCGAAGGAGATTTCTCATCAAATCTTGTTGTCGTGGAAATTTCAGGTAAAATCCAGACAGTTGGATCAGGCCAAAAGAGAGCTGGAGAGGGATCTAAAACAACTGAAGGATCAACTGGACCAGCAGAAAGAACACAGGATAGAACAAGAAAAGAGGGTAGGAGCACACACTCCCATCAAAAACACTGTGGAAGTCTTGTTCACTATGTTGTTAACTGAGATGCGATACTGACTGAGTGAATTGTTTTGGTTCTTCCTCCAGATAGCGGTGCTCGAGGAGAGCATGGAAACATTCGAAGAGGAAACCAAAAACATGCAGTCGCAGGAAGAGCAGGTGCGGTCCTCCATTACCTGATGTCCTCTGCTGCCTCTTCTTGTCCTCCTCTGATCCGTACTTCTTGGTTTCATATGACGTGACTGCTGCCCGTCTGTCTCTAGGCACAAACCACTCTGAAGGTGTACCATATGAGCAGTGACCGTCTACAGAGGAACCTGGAAACATCTGGAGAGGAGAACACGGTGCTACAGGAGAGCAACGCTCAGGTAGGATGCTGTAAACTCCTGCTACCATATATGGTGGGAAGGGGAGTGGCTCTGCTTTTACATGGTTTCCCTATTCAATACATCCAGCTGCGTGCCGTACCAAACTAATGCACAGAAATGTTGTCATGTCTTTGTGCCTCCCCTTTCTTTATGCATATTTTTTATTTGATGTGTCTTACCTTTCTGTTTTTCTCTCCAGTTGAGGCAGCAGGCGGAGGGATGGGCAGAAAGAGTGAGCGAGTTGGAGGCGGAGATGAGGAGGTTCGAGTTCGCCCACAGCGGGATGCAGCAGGATGTGACCAACAAGGATGAACGTATAACGGTAGGATTGGTTCTTGCATAAATTACAATATATTGTAGAAAGTTACTATATACATTTTTTTTCTAAAATATCATTAATATCCCCAGGACGACTATGGAGAGACAAGAAATCGATATATACAATTCATAAAAGTATTCAGTGACATCTTTTGACATAATTAGTATCACAAATGTTTGTTTGCTTGCAGTCGTTGACAGATCGACTGCTGAGGATGAAGGCTTGGGATTCAGATCTGGAGGAAGAGGAAGGTGAGGAAGGAGGAGAGGAGACGGCTAATGGGACACCAGGAAAAGGAGAGAAGAATGGAAGAGGGGACGTCGGCTCACAGGGTCATCTGCAGAAAGTCCAGAAACTCATTTGTGCTGCCAAGGTAGATTAATGAAGAGGACATGAGCACATCATGTTTAACAACCACTGTATGTATGTAGTGATACACAAAAAGGATTAATATGGATAATAGTTTGAAAACATTTTTGAATTCTACAGCTGAATTTACGCTCTAATATATAATATAATATATATATAATATAAAATGTCTTTGTTTGTGTGTAGCTGAATGCAGACCTCAAGTCAGTGGATGAAGATAAGGACAGAGTATTTGCCAAACTGAATGATGAAATCAAAGCTAAAGAAGACCTGGAAGGTAAATTAACTGTAGTTAACAGTTTCCTTAATAATGGAACATTTAAAAACAGCAGCTTCTAAAAACAAATGTTTGTGTTGAGATTTAACATCTGTTATCATTGTGTTCTTGTTTTCCACCTCAAGTGGGCATTCAGGACCTGGAGAACGAGAAATTATCTCTGCAGTCTGACGCTGAGCACTACGCGGATCAGGTAGCTCACCTCTGCTGTGTACTTGTGGGATATTTGATTAATTGCCACGTTTGTTTGCCTTTATTTAATTCTTGTAAATTCATGTGCTCAGGTCCAACGATTACAACAGAAACTCCACATTATGACAGAAATGTACCAGGAGAACGAGCTCAAGCTGCACAGGTATATACACATAGATATGCATGCACAGGGTTTACTATAAGAATAGGATGCTGTGGAGAAATATGTGGTGATAAACATGTTTTTATAGACTGCTGACAGTGGAAGAGAAGGAGCGCCTGCAGAAGGAGGAGAAGTTGAATAAAGCGGACAAAAACATTGCGATGGCCATGGAGGAACTGAACAACTACAGGTAGCCGTTTCCTTAAAGAATAAAGAAATACGTCAACAGCATGCAGCAATACAACAGTGAGCTTCTCCCCCTCACAAACGCCGTCTCACTTCTGCTTTATTTCAGGCAACGAGCGGAAGAGATGGAGGAGGAGCTCGAGAAAACCAAACAGTCGTACCAGACTCAGATATCAGCGCATGAGAAGAAGGCTCATAATAACTGGGTGAGTGAAACAAAGTGATCCTGCAGCACGAGAGAAAAACACCCCGAGATCAGACATGTTGTTGGTGAAGCGTTGGTTTGACCACTGATGAAACTCATTCTGCATTTGAGTGGTCTATTTAAACCCACTGAGCTGCACTGTGTCTGTATATTTGTACATGTATCGTGTTACTGATATTTCCAGCTGGCGGCCCGAGCAGCAGACCGAGAGCTGGCAGACATCCGGAGAGAGAACGGCCTCTTCAGACAGAAGTAAGCATCACGTCCAACTTTGAGAGAGTGAAGAAGATTAAGTACAACACTGTGTCCCTCGAGCTTTGCCCCCGTCTACCTCACCGCACTGACCTTGAATAAATCTATGTTGGATTCATTTTTAGGAGCTTTGAACACTGGCATGTTTAAATATATATAAACATATACATATCAACAGTATGTTTTTGCTTCATTAAATAAGCTACACTTGTTTGCGAAAGTTTGGGGACCCAAATTTTGTTGATTTTTGAAGTGAAGTGGGGGGGGGGGGGCTCTCGATGTGTTGTGTGGTACAATTTCAAAAACATTCTGCATATTGACGTGCATTGGGAATTCTGAGATGTTTGTTCTTTGATTTACCTAAAATGCATGAATACACTAATAAACTGTTCATTACACAGTCGGGACCACCGGGTTTGTCCCACTTTAACTTTCGGCGTGTTTGTTTACAGGCTGACGGATACACAGTTTAAACTGGACGCCCTCGACAAAGATCCGTTCGCCTTGGACAGCCTAGCTAGACCACTGCCTTTCAGAGGTACACACACACACACACACACACACACACACACACACACACCTAATATAGTATTGAGCTTACAGCACAGTGGCTGGAAAAATTAAGTAAGTTAGATTTATACACATTTATGTCTTAAATTACAGTAAGATCTTCATCTAAGTTACATTTACGAGCAAACACAATCTATTCGAACTAATATCACACCAATCACTGTTGTTTTTTTGTCCATATTAAATACATCACTCAAACATCAACTTTGTAGGTTGGAAAAGTACGTGAACCCCAGTTTGCCTTCGTGCTCACCAGATCTTCCTTGATTTCCAGCAGAAAGGTCACCGTATGGTCCCTCTCCTCTCGGTCGACCCTCGTCTGAAACCAGACCTTTCCTCTCTCCTCCTACATTAATGGATGGACCTCCTAATAGATTGTCTCCTCGAGGTATACACGTGCAAAGAAATACACAAATATACATTTAGCTGCAGCAGTACACGAAACCTTAACAACCCCCAAGAATGATGCACAAAATACTACAAACATCAAAACACTTGTCAACATTTTCATTCATATACTTTCGACACATCTTCCAAAACACCTTCTGGTGTTGCAGTCGTGTAATTTAAGCACAACCACGGTGGTTATTTACAACCTGTTTTGTGTGTCATTATGTTTCGCTGATCGTGGTATTTTAAAGACGGCACATTTTCCCACTAAGTCTGTTGACCGACTAACTGCAGCATGATGCAGTGTAGACGCTGAAATGTGTTGCAGCATGGAGTGTGTGTTGGCATACAATCTGGAACGTACAAAGGAAAGAGAGAATACTTTGATGAGATGCGTTTCATTTTCTCAGTTCATGCAGTCATACTTTCTGTCTCTCTCCTCGTATCTCACTCTGCCCTGTCTTATCTTGTCTTTGGGCTGTCGGCTCTGCTTTTTCCCCTTCATCCATGTCTCCGACTCCCTCCTTCATCATCACCTTCCATCATCACCTTCCATCATGTCTCCTTTGTCCTTTGGACCTTCTTCTTTCACCGCTCCTTTCCTCCCCAGTGCCTCGTGGTCCAGGGGAGCCCCCCGGTGGCCAAGGAGAGATGGAGCGCAGTGGAGGTCCTCACTCAGACAGCGGCTCAATCTCTCCCACATGGGAGAGAGATCGAAGGGGACCCCCCCCAGGACCCCCGGGGCCTCTAGGACCCCCAGGTGTGTGTGTGTGTGTGTGTGTGTGTGTACACGCAAGAGAAAAAAAAGACAGAATATGATGATAAATCCTCTCACGGCCCCAAACTGGCTGTGAAATGATCAACGACTGAGATCATATTTAACAAACAGAAATGATGATGTTTTCTCAGTTTGATCTAAAACTAATCGGATAAGTCCGCCAGAGGTTTAACTCCTTATCACACAAGTTGAACAACAGTTCTTACTAATTATTACTGCAAGGATGAAAATCAAACGCGTCTCTTTGTAATGATTCCTGCACTTTCACATCAAAGTAAGAATCTGCTTTCAGACTGCAGCTGTTGTTTGTCAATTTTACAGAGAATATTTGCACGTGTGAGAGCTACATTTCTGTTGCATCGTCAAACGTTCAACATGGTTATACTGGGTCTTATTATTATTATTATTATTATTATTATTATATGTGCATCTTGATGGTTTAGGAATGTGGGACGTAAAGCAGTGGATGTGCAGGTGTAGCTAATAACAGTGATTACGGCTCCTTTTCCCTGAAATGGGATGCAGCCGTCGTGCAGGAGATTTGTTGCAGCTGAATTCAGCAGGTTATAAGTTGAAGTCCTGTTTGCATGTGAATGCTAAACGCACGTCGACCGTGCATGTGTTTTGTCTTTAAAGCATTTGAAGCACTTAAAAGTACAGTTGTCTGTGAAGCTGTGTGATAAAAGTGTTTGTATGAGATCCTTCATCACATGATCCAGAAGGGAAAGCACTGTTTATACAGTTTATTGTTGTGTTTACAGTTACAGGTATGAGGGAGGATGGATAAGTTCTGACACTGCTTCTGCTGCACCAAACGGAGCTGGAACCTTCGTCAGCAAGTACTCCAACTTTCTTCATTTGATCAAAAACGGCACCTGAGTTCCACACATTTTTCTGAGCGGCGGCGTGTGCGCCTTCGTGATTTCACCACGGACATGAAAGTTGAGCACTGAGCTTTTTATGGGATCAGAAAGACGCAGGGAGTCAAATCCGGTGAGCGGGAGGTGATGTGGAGGAACAGTTGTGTTATTGCAGGCGACAAACTTGCGCTTCTTCAACTTGCCGTGAGCGAAGTCGTGTTCGAGACCCAAAGAGCCGTGGAGCCACAGATCAGGTGGTTTCCAGCAAATGTTTTCTCTCCGACTCCCGAGAACATCTGCGTTGACAGTCGGACTCTGGGCGACCGACTCACGGTGCACAACCCGACGTACGTCTGACCCCATGTGCCGTCTTCAGCCTTGGACAGCGACGTGTTCTGTCCCTCTTGAGATGCCGGTCCCTCTCAGGACACCTCGCCCTGCTCACCGCCTCACTGCTGGAGATCACCTGCAGCGTTTCACGGGTCTCCTTTGCTGGTTTCAGGAGTTTGACACAGAATCCCGCGCGCTCTCTCTGCTCAGGTCCACGGTGAAATCACAAATCTTCTCGTACCGGTGGTCACCAGAACGTGTGCGACTCAGATGCTGACGTTGATCATGTGACTTGACGTGGAATACTTCCTCATGAAGTTGCGTTGTTGCTGCCCACTGCTCCGGGCGTGTGATGGTGCAACAGGAACAGTCTCAGAACTTTTTGATGTAAAAAATGACAATGTTTTCTCATATTTCTTATTTTTAAGCTCTTTATTAAAGTCAGACACTCGGACGTCACGTTGTGCCTTCCATGCCGTGCGTTTAAACGGAGCAGCTTCCAAACACATCACCGTCGCACCACAGAAAAGAGCGTTGCTGGACTTCTGGACTCGTATGGAATCTCTTTATATGTTCTGCCTCCCTCAGGTTACATGTTTCCAGAACCAGGAGGTCCCATGTACAGGAGACATCTTCCTCCTCCAGGAGCTCTGGGCCCTCTGCATCCTCCTGGGACCCTCCCGCCCGGCCCGCTGCATCCTCGGGGTCTCCCCCCGGGACCACCTCACCCTACAGACATGGCAGGTCTGTCTCTGCTGCCTTGATACCTTTTAGACTTTAAATAGGTTAAGATGCACATATTGAAATGGAAAATCAAGTCATTTCATATTTCCTGTCTTCACCTACGAACTGTTTGTTAATGCAGACGGCTCCTTCAGAGAAAACAGCCCTGGTGAACCCAGAGAGGTAGGAGACGTGTGTGTTGGTGTGTGAGAGCTGCCTGTGTGCCAGCATCAATATAAATCCTCTTTGTGTGTCTTGTCACCAGTCTGGTCCCGGTGATCTGAGGACTCCCCCCGAAGCAGATCCGAGGGTGGGTGGCCCACCCCCTCCCGGACCCCCGATGGGTCCCATGGACGGTCCCTTTCCTCGAAGAGCCCCCTATGGCCCCCCTCCTGATTTCTACGCTCCCAGAGGACCGGGGGGGCCACCGATGATGCCAAGTAGGAAGTTGCATCCGTCTTCTTGGCATCTCCTCTCCAGATGTCGTCAGTGGAAACGTAACTTTTTATTTCCTTCTCTTTCTCTCCAGTGTGGGCTCCCCCTCCTCCGGGGATGATGTTCCCCCCTCGTTTCCCTCCCAGCGGACCCCCCCATCTTCACATGCCCTCCTACGGTCCCCCCATGCGGCACCCTCCTCCTGACGGCCTCCCACCCTCTTCCACGGGCCCTCCTCCTCCCCCTCCTCCTCATCATCAGCCCCTCCCCTCCCCACCACACAGCCGGTCGCCTGAGGAGAACACGCCCTCGCCCGAAGACGCCATCTGAGCCCGACAGAGTTTCTACCTGAGCTGTGATTTGTCACATTTATTCATCAGGAGGATTTATTTAATGAATAGTGTCAGCGGAGGGGAAACGCCGGCCTTCGTTAGCCAGTTTTGTCACTGTATGTCCGTTGATCTCCGTTTCTCCTCCAATCATATCCTTTCTTCTCTTTCTTCTGCCTTCCTTCTCTCTGTTACTCCCTCCGCCTGCCCCATCATCATCATCATCATCATCATCATCCAGCTCCATGCCCTGTAAGGGAGCCGTTGTTGTGAAAGCGCGGCGACAGCAGTTGTGAACCAGAAACATTCGCTTGTCAGCTTGTCTTTGCAGAAAGGTCTTTAATGGGACTTGGGTTGAAGTGCAGCAGGTCAAAATCTCAATGACGGAGCGGCAGCAGTGAACATTTCACCGCGATGACTCAGGAAGTGAAGTTGAAATGATCTCAAACATCTTTTAGGTCTGTAATAGGACATTCCTTTTGTACTAACACTCTTGTCACTGTCACAATAATTTAACAAATTTAGCCATTTAGCATCTGTGTCGTTGTTGACGTGGATTTGACTCCACAGATCACATCAGGTCTCGTTTGGACTCACTGAACTGAGTTGATCTGACTCTAAATATTCCTCACAGGTCAAATCAAACGGTGTTCTTGAAATGTAATTGCATAACTGAATTTCACCAACTTCCCTGTGGGATTTGGGGACTTTGCCTTCATCAAAAAAAGCTTTTATTTCATACCAAGAGCAGCGAACAGTGCTTCTGCTCATTATCCGCTGACATACAAACAGCCAGGCTTGAAGGAAAAGTGGCTGATATTGGCTGCGTTGTGTCAACTGGGACTCATCCTGGCAGTTCCAGAGTGGAGGATGAAATGAACTGACTGGAGTAGAGGCTGCCTGGAGAGTCAGAGGGATTGACGCCCATGTGAATTTTGTAAAAAGTGATTATTGATAGATGAATAAAGACTCTTTAATTGTCAAAGTCTCCATATTTTACTAATGCAATAATCTTCAAGTAGTCGTATGGAGTTGTTAAATCATCAGCGGTCACCAGGATTAACAAAACACTGGAACGTAATTATATTATGATACTGTGCATATGACATGGAAATGTATTAAATATGGTAAATCTGTAATTGTAAAAAAAAATACTTTCACTAATTGTAACCTTGATTGAGCAGCACAGCTCTTTAACTTCCTGACCAAACTCTCCTGCTGTGACGTTTGAATAGAACGTCACATACGAAGAATATTTTTTTAAAGGTGTGCTGAGGATACTGAATGAATATACAAATACGCAGTTTAAATGATAACACTTGTACATACTATTAAATCAATAAAATACACTCGCTGCACTTAGTGGGATGTAATTCCAACAAAGGAAGTTGTCACTTATCAGATGATAAATGGATGAAAACAACTTTCTAGTTTTAAAATCTGCACAATGAAACTCAAACACGCAACTGTAGGAACAGGAAGAATTACACATTTTTGTATACAGGGTTACTTTAAACTTCATAAAACTGAGTCAACTCAGTTGGTCTTGAAGTTTCCAACTTATTCCGATTTCAGGTTTTTTCCAGCATTACTCGTGAGTGGGCCAACATAGATTTACAGGCATCTATTTTATAGATATATTACTTGAGTAATTTGTTTTATGTTATTTGAATACAGATACAGCTTTTCCAAAGAAAAGAAAGTGAGGGCTGTCTTTAGCTGCTAAATATTTGATTCTTATTGATGAGGTAAACACTTACAAAGATGCATCGCAACAGCGTGGAGGTGCCGTTTAGTCTGGCAGCACATTTACCGGTGCGGCCCGTCAATACGTTCACCTGCAGCCCTGCAGGCGGTGTTTTCACCGCTAGAACATTCAGAGACACCACAAGTACTTAGAAAACAACTTTTAATTGTAAAATCCATCGACATAATTAAAGACACAAAAAAATGTCAAAATGTAAAAAAAACAAAAACAATATTAAACATCCCCAACACCTTCATCTTCAAAATACGCATAACAATCAATACTATCAAATGGCAGTTTTTGGTCATCATCTTTAAACAATGTGTGTGTGTGTGTGTGTGTAGATGAAGGTTGTGGTTTGGCTCCTTCCCCCGTGTACACAATTAGCCGTATAAACCAGCAACACACTGAACCAACAAGACTCGGGATGGCGGTAAACGTGGCGGCATTTCGGTGCTCGTGAGTAACGATGTGAACGTGGACGAGCGAGTGACACACAGAGAGGAGAGAAGAGGTAGATACCAAAGTAGAAAGAGTAAAGATACCTGCTGAATACCAACTTTTAAAGGGATACCTCGGGCATTTGAACTGTTGTTTATTTGGCCCTCAGTTCTTATGAAGGGCTTTTGTTGATGTGGACAGAGTGACAGCCTTGCATTATAAAGACTGATTTATAGCTGCAGATGTGTAATGGTACATAAAGACGGGAGTTATTTAACTTTACTTGATGATCCACATGAAAATAACCAGCTATTCTGACAGAAATATGAAACTGTATGAAGTCGCTTGGTGAGAAAAACACATTGAAATGCCCGAGTATCCGTCAACACTGGAAACGGTCTCGAACAGGAAATATCCCCTTTTTGTTTGGTATGTTCTTATCACCACGACCGGTTTGTGGTAAAAGGGAGTTCTCTGACAGATCTAAAGGGAATCTAAGTATTTCTGAATGTGTTAAGACTAATCCGTCTTGTGAGCACATACAACAGTGAGATTGTCCCTCTACTGCATACAAATTGTACAAAATGTCATATGATCATTAACTAACAACTGAAAACATGAACAAAGAAGAAATTATTCGTATCGTGCAAGAAGTTAAAACCGAATCACAAAAAAAGTACAAAAGAAACGTAGTATTTTCATGGCACAATGGACAAGAACTATAGATAAACCAGTTATTTACTTCTTATGTTAATACTTAAGACTGAAAATCCTGTTGCTTACAGTTAAACCTTCACTGAACCTGTGATCATTGTGACTTCCTGCTTTGAAC
Organism: Embiotoca jacksoni; assembly: GCF_022577435.1. Taxonomy (NCBI): domain Eukaryota; kingdom Metazoa; phylum Chordata; class Actinopteri; family Embiotocidae; genus Embiotoca; species Embiotoca jacksoni. The sequence goes on from NW_027185411.1 coordinate 1,318,393, forward strand.
AATCAGTGATGGAAATCCTTCTGTGAGCTCCACTTCTGGTCAATACGGGGCTGCAAACACTTCAGAAAACGTACTGAGTTTGCAAGATGTAAAACGTAAAAAAAACAACAACACAGGCAGCGACGTGCTGCTGTTGACCAAAACGAGGTGACCGTGTCCAGCGTGTGAACTGGACTGTCTGAAATCATGCGTTTGGTGCACCGACTCCATCGAGCCATCGAGTGTGCTGCAATATTTTCCAGCCTCGTATTGTTAAAAGGTCTAAGAAAAGAGAAAAACACGACAACGTGTGCCTCCCTACGCACCGCACGGAGGTACAATGGAAGCTTATCACACTTTTTATTGTTCGATGGCAATTAAAATGCAGCATCATTGAAAAGGATACAAAAATACAAGGCCATGTGTCTGTGACGCTCAGCATGAAGATGATGCCGTGAAAAGTGCTGCGTGAGCAGTTTCACGATCAACCTTCAAAACAACCCGCCTGAGTCTGAACTGAAGCAGCGACATCTCGCACATCAAGCTTCCATTCCCGGTCGTCCTTTGAAAGGGGATTCAAACCCGCGAGTCCTGCTTGTGTGTGACTGTCGGCGGGAGAGCGGCAGCTTACCGAGCGGCAGCGTGGTCGTCACAGCGAGCGGACGAGTGCAGAGGATTCTGGGAAGGTTCTGAGAAATGTCCAGCTGCGTGTGGTTTTGTCGTCGTACAGGTGAATGTCAGCGTGTGTGTCATGTTTGCATGTACTCGGTGTGTGTGTGTGTGTGTGTGTGTGTGTGTGTGTGTGTGTGTGTGTGTGTGTGCGTGTGTGTCTCAGCAGTTGAGAATGGGCCTGGTTCTGTCCGGTCTGAACGGGAACACGGGGCTGTCAGATTCGGCCTTCCCTCGGTGAGGACCCAGAGTAGCCACGGCCTGGATGACGTCACACACACATACACGGATTTGCATATTAGTTTCATGATTGTTAAAATGCAACCTTTCAAAAAATTTTAATACAATCGGGTGAGTTTTTATGATTTTTTTTTTTTTTTTTTTTTTTTTTATGGGTGAATTACAGCAATCGTAAAATATTGCTAGTTAAGGGAAAAAAACCTTCTTTTTTTAACTACAAAAAATGTCATATTTCCTATAATAATGTCCATAATGTAGATCACTGAAGTCGCTGGAAATATTTTACTTCTCATCTTGTATTTACTTTTGGAATTTAGGAATTTTTTTGTAACTTCAAAGTTACAAAAAAAAGTATTCTTTAAGTCCTAAGTGTCAAAGCAGATATATATAAGCAATATAGAATAGAAAGGCTACATCTTCTGTAAAAATAAATATTATTCAACATGAACTCTGTAAAAAAAACAAAACCGTAAGTGCGATCTCCTCTAGTTGTATAAAAGTCATGTAACCGTGTTTCGACTGACGCAGTGAGGTGTGACGACTTGTCGCCACATTTCCCATAAACTCTGTCACTTCTGGTTTTGCAGATTTTTCGTGTCAACCAGCATTTGGTTGGTTTGGTGATGAGAAGAGCACACACACCTTCCTGATCGCTGTCCAGTCCTCCAGGATGTCCAGATCAGGCAGCATGTAGACGATATATGGACGTGAGCGGCATTAAGGACAGTGACGGCCACAGGGAGCAAGAACAAGCCGTTAACATTTAAATACAGAACAGCATTTTTTTTAGAAGCAGTAAAAGTGGAAATACTTTGTGGTATTATTTGGGCGGGACAATATGGCTAAATATCACAATATTTTTGACCAAATACCTCAATATTGATATTGATGACATAGGATCACTATAAAATATTTATATAATGAGATTTTTGGTATACCAGTAATCAGTAATGTGAATATAATGACTAATATACATATAAAATATATAGAACAGTCTGGTAAGTTCAGAAAATGACATCACTTTACTGTAATGCAGCCTTTAAAACCAGGAAAAGACAAACACTTATCTGCCAAATCACAATATTACGATATTCAAAATCTAAGACAATATCAAGTCTCACATCATGAATATAATATCTATATATTATCCAGGCCTGGATAGAGCAATAATAGAGGCCGGGGCAGGAGAAGGATATCAGACACCACTGAGGGTCGTCTCCTCTTCTTATCCGGACTTGAAGCATCTCGTCTCTTCTTCCTCCCCGACACTTCATCGTTCCACAGCTCTGATAGAAAACCGGACAGAAACATTCACATGTTAAGTGTGTGCGTTCGAGGTGACCTGCTGGATGTGTGACACAATGTCAGGCCTGTGTTGTGCGTCACCTGATGTGATATCGATGCTGTGTCTGTCCTCCTCCAGTCTCCGGATCTTCTCCTCCAGTTCACTCTGCACCGTATCAAACAGCAGCAACTTCTCACTCTGCACACGCACAGAACAGAGTGTAAAACATACACATGCATCTATATATATATACATACAGTGGTGTGAAAAAGTGTTTGCCCCCTTCCTGATTTCTTATTTTTTTGCATGTCTGTCACACTAAAATGTTTCAGATCATCAAACAAATTTAAATATTAGTCAAAGATAACACAAGTCAACACAAAATGCAGTTTTTAAATGAAGGTTTTTATTATTAATGGAGAAAAAAAAAATCCAAACCCACATGGCCCTGTGTGAAAAAGTGTTTGCCCCCTCCTGTTAAAACATAACTTAACTGTGGTTTATCACACCTGAGTTCAACTTCTCGAGCCACACCCAGGCCTGATTACTGACACACCTGTTCTCAATCAAGAAATCACTTCAATAGGACCTGCCTGACAAAGTGAAGTAGATCAAAAGATCCTCAAAAGCTAGACATCATGCTGAGATCCAAAGAAATTCAGGAACAAATGAGAAAGAAAGTAATTGAGATCTATCAGTCTGGAAAAGGTTATAAAGCCATTTCTAAAGCTTTGGGACTCCAGAGAACCACAGTGAGAACCATTATCCACAAATGGAGAAAACATGGAACACTGGTGAACCTTCCCAGGAGTGGCCGGCTGACCAAAATTACCCCGAGAGAGCAGCGACGACTCATCCGAGAGGTCACAAAAGACCCCACGACAACATCCAAAGAACTGCAGGCCTCACTTGCCTCAGTTAAGGTCAGTGTTCATGACTCCACCAGAAGAAAGAGACTCGGCAAAAATGGCTGCATGGCAGAGTTCCAAGATGAAAACCACCGCTGAGCAAAAAGAACATTAAGGCTCGTCTCATTTTTGCCAGAAAACATCTTGATGATCCCTGAGACTTTTGGAAAAATACTCTGTGGACTGACGAGACAAAAGTTGAACTTTTTGGAAGGTGTGTTCCCGTTACATCTGGCGTAAAAGTAACACCGCATTTCAGAACAAGAACATCACACCAACAGTAAAATATGGTGGTGGTAGTGTGATGGTCTGGGGCTGTTTTGCTGCTTCAGGACCTGGAAGACTTGCTGTGATAAATGGAACCATGAATTCTACTGTCTACCAAAACATCCTGAAGGAGAACGTCCGGCCGTCTGTTCGTGACCTCAAACTGAAGCCAACTTGGGTTCTGCAGCAGGACAATGATCCAAAACACACCAGCAAGTCCACCTCTGAATGGATGAAGAAAAACAAAATGAAGACTTTGGAGTGGCCTAGTCAAAGTCCTGACCTGAATCCTGTTGAGATGCTGTGGCATGACCTTAAAAAGGTGGTTGGTGCTGGAAACCCTCCAATGTGGCTGAATTACAACAACTCTGTAAAGATGAGTCGGCCAACATTCCTCCACAGCTGGAAAAGACTCATTGGAAGTTATTGCAAACGCTTGATTGCAGTTGTTGCTGCTAAGGGTGGCCCAACCAGTTATTAGGTTTAGGGGGCAAACACTTTTTCACACAGGGCCATGTGGGTTTGGATTGTTTTTCTCCCTTAATAATAAAAACCTTCATTTAAAAACTGCATTTTGTGTTTACTTGTTATCTTTGATTTAGATTTGTTTGTTGATTTGAAACATTTAAGTGTGACAAACATGCAAAAAAAAAGAAATCAGGACGGGGGCAAACACTTTTTCCATTTATAAAAAATAAACCACTGGAAATATCATGCATTAAATAAATGTAAAATGATTGAAGTGATTTGTGTGTGTGTCCGACCTCCCAGTGTTGACATGCTGCCTGGATCTCACAGTCGTACTTGTTCTTGATGGACTCCAAACACAGCTCTCTGTAGATACCTGACAAAGACGGAGGGACACGCACAATACGAGCGTGAATAAAGTAGGCAGGAGTGTGTACAACTTTAAGAGTGTGAGTGTTGAAGTTACCTGCCACCTTGGTGCGGACCTGCATGTTCTCCAGCAGCACCGCCAGGGGCTCCAGATATTCTGCCGCCCGTCCCGCCTCCACCTCCGCCAGCTTGCTTTTCACCTGACTGAGACGTTCGCGATACAACCTGCAACGCAACCGCAGGCGGAAATATGGATTTGTTACTTATTACGTTATTATTTTTGTTGATTCAAATTCAAGACAAACTCGACATAAATCTGCGTCAGTCTTACTGGTCTTTGAGATCGGTAAAGTATTTCTCCAGGTTGGACATTTCATCCAGACACTCCATCCTCCTTCGCTCACAGTCCTCCTCGTCCATTTCTGGAACGACAGAAAAGAGTCAAACACACACACACACTTGCGTATTTTTAAACTTGGACTGGGATGGAAAAGGGAAACCGCTCAAGAAGGAACTTCCCAAGAAGGAATGTCCAGTCAAAGCTTTGACAGCAGCTGCTATTTATGTTTTTGATCAGAAATATTCACTGAAATCGTGCTTTTCTTCAATAACGGGTATTTTGTATAATCTGGATGTGAATGTTGGGCTCGTTTTCTGCGTTTCCTCACCAGAGCTGTCTCCATCCTCGGAGACAGAGGAGGTGTCCGAATCCTCCTCCTCCGAGCTGAAGGCGTCTTGCTCCTGCTCTTCCACCTCCATCTCCTCTGCCGCGTGGTCCTTCTTCTCCCGGTCCCGGTGCACCGGCATGGCGGCGGGGCGACTTCAGGAAGGACGTGTTGGACAGAAACATAGATCAGCTGGAGAGAGGCGGACCCCCCTCCCCCCTCCTCTCTTTCCTATTGACCACGTGTTACTTTCTAAATGTACATTTTGATTCTTTCACTTGATATAAATCTATATAATACAATAAAAAAAAATTAAATAATATCAAATATATAGTTTTTGAAAAGTCATTTTAGGGTTGTAGGTTGACCGACACCTAGTTCTACATCGCATTATTTCTACATGTGCACTATAGTCTTCGTGAACGATGTTTTATTACGTTTCTTCCTTTAGTTGTATTTTTCAAATCGATTAATTTGGAAAAAAAAAACAACAACAACAACAACATTATAACGACCATGAAAAACACACGTCATAACACTGCTTGATATCGGGTATTAAAAGTTACGAAAGCAAAGCTACTTTTAACTGAATGAGATCGGTCTGTCTTTTTTTTAATCTTAATATTAACACGCAGTTTATAGAAGAGAAATAATAAACGGCAAACATAAAGTTAGCATTTTGTTAGCACGTTAGCCAGTGTAGTTAGGTAGGAAGCAAATGTGTTAAAAACAACAACAACAACAACCCATGAACAAATAAAGCTGAAAACTAAATCACAACTCACAAAATGTTGAGGTACAGGGCGTTTGCGAGAATATTAATGTAAAAAGTATTTTCCAGCAAAAGGAAGATTAAAGTTGTTGTTTTTTCCTCGGCTCCAGTTCCACTCGTGTATCCCAGCTAAGCTAAAAACAAATCACCGCAGGGCGCTCTTATTGGTGTCGGGAGTTGTAGTTTTCTTCACCTCTAGCGGTCGTATAACCGAAGCGCTGAGAAACTACATTACCCATAATTCAGCAGTGTCGCTTCGAGGTGGAGCGTTCGCGCAGGATTGTCAAAACGCGTTTTATTACAACTTTGAAACCGGACACCGGGTTTGCGTCGAAAGTAAATCGCACGTTTATGATATTTGTATAATTCTAACGGGATAGGCAAAGTAAAAGTTTTTTTTTTTTGGGGGGGGGGGGGGGGGGGGGAAGAGGGGGTATCATCGAGCCATGTTTGCGTTGAATGTATCTGGTATCGATTACTTTGTTTTCCCTCCTTCCATCCGCCATGATGTTTTCTGCTAGTCGAGTCTTGATCCTTCGCGGCTGCGGGACTGTTGTGGACAGGGAGGTGCGATGTATGGATGCGGTGCCCCCCTACCTCCTCCTCCCTCCTCCCTCCTCCTCCCCCCAAACAACAACAACAAAAAAAAAAATCTGTTTTTAGTTTAAACAGAACGCGTCCTCTCCGGTAAACTCTGCGGAGGGCTTGTTAATCCGTTAATAAATGAACCGGAAGCGGCGTTATAGTCTGAAGATTAACGCTCGTTAAAAGCGGCTAACGCGGCTAGCTCCTCCTCGCTGTCCGCCGTCGTCTCGCCGCCTCAGGAATGTTCTCCAAAAAGCCTCACGGGGACGTCAAGAAATCGACGCAGAAAGTGTTGGACCCAAAGAAGGACGTGTTGACGAGGCTCAAGCATCTCAGAATAGTCATAGGTGAGTTTAAAAAAATAAAAATAAAATAAAAAAACACCTTCATCGGGCAGCTAACGAGGTTAGCCTCTCGGTGCCAGTCCGTCCGTACAGGGCATGTCACGCCAAGCTCTTCTCCAAAATCTTGAAATTCAAAGTTTATTTTAATGTAAATAAGGACGCGGCCTTTTTTACGACAAATTTGAAGACAATTTACATTTGTTGGTGTTGACTCGTTAATTCGGCTTACCATTTGTTGTCTATTGTGCCATATTTGATCACTTTAATGTCATGTTTTCCACACGTTAATGTTTAAAGTTATTACTTCAAAAATGACAGTAGGGAACGGCGCCTCGTGTATATAAGCTAGAAGTGAAAAGTAAAGTGAAGGGAATAAGGCCGGCTGTTTTCTGCCGTCATCATAATCTATTATTAGAAGATGGGTTTAAAAGCTTGATTTATTTTTCATGCGTGTGACAATCCCATTAAATCGCCATATTTTTGCATGGAGTTTGACACAAGGTCTCTTAAGATAGAGGACAATCAGGTGTGATGTGTGTTGTTGGGCTGACTGTATGCAATTGAGACACTGATGCTCCACACTGTTTGTCAGGCTGTTGTGATTTCTGCAGGGGCGTGCCGGCTTGTTGGACAAAGGCCTGATGTGTGAGAAACGCTGAGTGTTTTAAGACGTGACAACACACCACCACCGTATGGGAGATACCATAGGAGAGAGATGAGACTATTAACAAGTGATGGATGTTTGAGTGCCCTGGGTTTTGTCTTTCACTGACACACACAAACCTAAAGGGAACATGCAACACACACACACACCGACCGGAAAGGGAAATAGCCTCTACTATTTCCTCTCTGTGTCCAGTACAGTAGCTCCACTTCCTGTTTCTATTGTAAGAGCTACTGTGTATGTATGTGTGTGTGTGTTGTACAAGGCTGAGAGAGAAAGGGGTGTGCCCCCCCCACCCATCCCCCTCTGTGCTCTTCGGGGAACATTAGACCTTGATAACAATCAGACACACACAAACATACTTGCAGTGATGTTGTTTGAAAGGGAGAACTTCCATGGCCGAACAATGGGCCACCACACCGATTTACAGTTTTAACAATCAGCGCCAGACCACTTGACGCAAGTGCTATTAGTGAAGCTGTTGTGACTTGTCACGTGTAGCAGTGCCACTTACTTTTCTTTTTTTTTTTAAAGCAGGCTAAAAAAATATATATCCCAGAGCAAAGAAAGCATAACCATGTTGCTATTGTTGTTTTTATAACTATTCCTGAAAACAGATTATAATTTATCTGCTTTGTTACCCTAAAAAAAATTTTTTAACTGCCTTCGACTGTTGTTGCAAATTTTAATTTCATAGAGTGCTTCATACCTTATCTGATTTAATGTTTCAACAGGAAGTTGTTACATTGCTTTACAATCCTTTTGGTGCAATCGGGTTGTTAAGTAACTGTACCCAAGACCTGTTTAGTCCTGTTGTTGATTCCAGGCCAAAAAGAAACCCATACTGTTGTGTTCTGGATGATGTAACATTGGAATATGTTAATATAAAGTATTGTTTAAATAAGATAGTATTGTCTCTGGAAGCAATTAAGATCATTCCATTTAATGAGAAAAAAAAAGAAGAGCTATTTCTGTATAATATCACAAAGTCACGATTTCCTTTTATTATTAGAGCTCGGACTCTTTAAAGGAGTAAACGGTTGGAAATCAAGCTGTGATAAATGTTGTGTTAAAATGTCAGACGTACCAAGAGGAAAAGATAGAAAAGCACTCAGCGAGGCGGCCGAGGCCTTACAAGGGCAACCAGTGTGGCACAGATGGCCTCAGTGTGTCTGTGTGGCGGAGTTCAGCTTTCAGCCGACACATAAACAAACCCGAAGACTATCAGCAGAAAGCTGCTCTGAATGTGAGTGTAGTTGGGCATGTGTGTGTGTGTGTGTGTGTGTGTTTTGAGATTAATGTCTTGTGTGCTTGTGTATTTTCCTTTAGTTTTGACCCTGAACTACAGTGCTGGTGGTATATTGTCAGTGTGTGCGTGTGTTTTTTATCTCAGAGTCTGAGTCAGTCTGTCTCTCTGCTAATGACAGCCAGTAGTGGTGAGATCGAAAACACATGAAGGTAAACTTCCTTTTATTTTAGAAGAGTGTATGTGGTAAACTGTGGCCGTGTTTGTCTGTGGTACACGGCTGGCATGGCACAGATGTATTTAGTGAACTGAAATGTTGCAGTGAGGTTACATTTCTCAAATGTACTTCCTGTAATAAAAAGTGTGGTCTTCACAACAGTCCATTTTTTTTAATTATTGAACACTTTACTATGTTAAGTACCCTGAAATAAATTGTGTTGTCGTTTGGTGCTGTATAGATCAAATTGACTTGCACTGAATTGAATTAAAACTCTTGAGATAATGGATAGAGAGGAGCCTGTAACTAATTTAAATCCAACTGCTTGGATATTCATTGGAAAGCTACCTCCCTGCTGAACAGGCTCATGTGATGTTTTGTGTACAGTGATGGGGTTGTTTGGAGAAATATCAAGATTTTATGAAGATATGATGTGAGGAATGACAATATGGGGCTGAGAAAAAAGTTCAAATTTCTGTTGAAAGTAAGGACAAGTTAGTGAACTGTTTGACTTTTTGTACTCCTCCTCGATAATAGTTAACTTTCAGCTTTATGTATGTGAAACACTTCATGTAATTTTCTTGCTGTAAAGCACTTTGAGCTGCATTTTTGTATGAAAGGTGCTGTTCAAATGAAGTTTATTATTCTCATTTTCCAGAAAATGCAGAGCCTTCAGAGCTGAAGCAATTCTTCGACCTGAACTATTCCCACATCTACTATGTCTTCTTTGAGAACTTTGTCACCATTGAGGTCAGCCTCAAGCAGAAAGGTAAGTTTTGCTGACGGCCACGAACAATGCTTTAAGAGGAGACGCTACAGTAAATAAATCATAAATCTGCCATTAAAACCGCATGATTAAAACTAATCTACATTTTTCAGGTCATAAATCCCAGAGGGAGGAACTGGACTCGATCCTCTTCATCTTCGAGGTGATGGATGTTTACAATTCTCTACTTAAAACGGAGTCCTAGAAAGTTAAAAAGTAAACCAGGTGGTCTCAGTCAGTACCACAACACCAGCTGGCATCGACCTCACACGAAGACCACTGGCATGTAGAAACACCCAGAACGGAGGGGTGGTGCTGAGAGTAGCCTGGATAAGATAGGTGTGTGTGTGTGTGTGTGTGTGTGTGTGTGTGTGTGTGTGTGTGTGTGTGTGTGTCTGTGTGTCTGTGTGTGTGTCTGTGTGTGTGTGTGTTGATCCCCATTCGCCCCTCAACAGACTTTAAATTCAGAACAGGGCTGTGCAAAAGCACAAGTCCATTGAGAAGTAGGATAAAAGAACAGGCCCAATGTAGGTTTTCTCTCATAATTACTTATTTATTATTACTTATTATTTATTCATGTTAAAATTAGGGCTAGAAAGTAAACAAAAACAGAATTCATGGAATCGTTGGTTGCCTATGAAAGTTATATTTAAAATACATATATACTATTACAGCTACAAAAGCATATAGCAATTTTTTTTTATCATTAAATCAACAACAACCAACAAGTTTGTAAAATCTGAAGCATTATCATTAGTTATTCTATTAATCTGTCTTTTTTTTTCCCCTCCAGAAAATCCTCCAGCTCCTTCCAGAGAGAATCCAGAGCCGCTGGCAGTTCCACAGCATCGGTAACTCACAAAATCAGCTGCTCCTTAAAACACATCACAGTCAGGTTTAACCAGTTTTACGATCTGTGATTATTTCATGTAATATCTGAGACCAACCAGTACAAAGACCTTTTTTTTTTTTTTTTTAATTTTTTAAACCCAGACCTTTATTAAAATGTATTCACATTTAGTTTGAAATAGCTGGGCTGACATGTCTTTCTCGCTCAGGGCTGATCCTCAAGAAGCTGTTGCACACTGGGAACTCTCTGAAGGTACTGCTGGGATTCACTGACACGCTGTCACCTGTCACCTGTCACTCATCCTCTTTAGAACCAGATGTGTACACTCCTCATTACCAAGTCCTAAGTTTGAAAAAAATCTGCAAGTAACACACTAAATCTGGACTCCCCCTCTTCATATCTCTTTCCTCTGTTTTGTAGATCCGTCGTGAAGGTGTGCGCTTGTTCCTGTTGTGGATGCAGGCGTTACAGAGCAACGCAGAGCGCGAGCAGCTCTGCATGTTTGCCTGTTTGATTCCTGGTTTCCCGGCTCCACTCTGTCACGGGACCCCGCGCACTCTGGACACTCTGATCAACCCACCGCTCAGTCTGACAGAGAGTTAGTACAATACACACACACACACACACACACACACACACACACACACACAAAATTTGCTGTGTTGAATGTAACTTTTATCTACCTACTCTCCCTCCCTGCAGCTCAGGTGACCCCAGAAGAGATCACTCCACTGGTTCCTCCCCAGTCAGGTGACAAGAACCAGGAAGACCTCACTGCCTACTTTCTAGAAGCTCTGCTTAAATACATGGTAAACCAGGTATTATCCACTTTCTTTACTAACACAATTAACACAACATAATCACTGTTGAAAATGTTGCAATGCCTTACTAATGATGCTGATGCTAAACACATGGGAGAAACCAGGTCCATCAGTCACTGATGGTTCAGGGCTGGGTACCGAACTTTGATATTTTTATGGCATCGACTGAATTTTCAACTTCAAGTAAATCTTATGAGGTTTAGGCAGCCACAGCCTCTTTGTGGGCGACCTGCCCCAGTAAATGAAATCACTTTGTTTTAGCTTTGGTAAATCTCACCACAGGGAGCTTTATTTCACTTTTTTTCAAACACATTTTTTGGCCACACACCCGTCTGAGCTGCGTGCGATGAGGTAACTTCAGGGTCGTCTTTGCATCCAGCTAGCCAGCATCTACTGACAGCATGTGACCCGTTAAGGGAGCATCTGGAAAACGTAGCGTTTAGCGATAGCTTCAGGAAACATCTGTAAATTGTAGCTCCATAAGATAACATGTCATTTTCTTTAAAAAAAAAAAATGATTTTATGAAATTTGTATTGAAAAAAAATTATCGTTTAAGAACTGATATAGACTGTCGGTACTGTTATCGAACATTTTTGAGCCCAGTGCAGATTTTCATCTTTTCTTTTTAGATTAATTCCAGACTGGAATCTTTAACCCCCTAAAATACAAATTGCATCCTGTGTTCGTTCACCCTGACTTTGCGCTTTTTATTCTCTGCTTGCTGCCAGCAAACACATGCATGTAGTCACACACACACACACACACACACACACACACACACACACACACACACACACACACACACACACACACACACACACACACACTGATAACATTCTTCCCTAAAACAATGGTGCTCTTCTCTGCTTGACCCTGTTCTGTGTGTGTAATGTTCTCTTTATAACACAGGCTTGTTTGTGTGTCTGTGTGTGTCTGTGTGTGTGTGTCTGTGTGTGTGTCTGTCGACCAGGCAAAGTCTCTGGAGTGGCGTTGTAAAGAGAACCATGAGCGTGGCTTCAGCTTCCTCTTCGGTCACTTCAGGAAGTTTTACCTTCCCCACATTTTTCCCAACTTCGCCATGGAAACCAGCCTCTACAACCCCATGCTGGGTCAGTGCTTTTAAGTCATTAGATACGCTACATCCAGAATGCACTGAAACACATTGACTGAACGTTAATGTTTTACTATTGTACCACGATAGAAACAAGGTTTTCCTCTCGGTCTGTGTGTAGACGTGCCTCCGATGCGTCCCAAGCCGTACTACAGCGTGGTGCGAAGGGAACAGGATGGTGGTGAAACACTTTACTGCACCAAGGAGAGCTTCCTTCAGGCACGAGTCATCTTTATCCGCTGGCTGGTTTCCTTCTGGCTGGAACCACGACCCAACACATCAACACACATCCCAGGAACAGAGGGAGAGAACGTCCCCAAGAACATACAAGTGAGTAGCACACACGTATATCATGACTCGGCTGTTTTTTGCCGTACAATTAACTGAATGAGCACCAATTAAGCAGATCTTCTTTTATTCAGAAATGTAGAGGGTATGATTTTTCTGACGTTTAAATTTTTTCTGACAAAGACCTTCAATAAATGAAAAAGGATAATAAGGTGAGACACTGCAGAAAACAATCACCCTTTTTTGGGCTATTTGGCTTCCATGACATGTTCCCTTTCAGAATGGTGTAAATAATACTTATTTAGGTCTTTCTTTTTCTACACTTTGTGTTTTTACGTCTGTAGATTGAAATTCTGGAAGCCTGAAATTGTTTAGATGTCATTCATAGCCTGATTTATTTAAAATTGTATTCCTAAAAAAAATTCACAACATTGATTTCTTTTAAGTGACTGTTGGCAGTATTTTTGATTTATGGAGGGATTAAAAAGAGATATCCAAATTCTCTCTTAAAACCTTTGACTACAAAATTGAACAAGAATGTTCAGATTTCTGTTGTGGAAATGTATGCAAATTAGCACATATTTTATTAGATAATGCACTATTTGCATATTTAAACATAAAACCCCAGAACACTAGTAATAAAAAATATTTTTTTGTCTTGATGTAAGTAATCAACTGGGGAAATTTGACACTGATGTTGTTAAAATTTGTAACCTATTCACCTGTAGTGTCTTTTTCTTAAATAATACAAAACGATAAACAGATGTCCATTGTGCCTCTGGTGTCTGTTCCCTTCATACTCCATGTATCTAACTCTCTCACTGTTCGCCTCCAGCGAGCGGCAGCCGGTCTGGCCGCTCGCTCGGCAGGCAGCTCAGACGACTGTGGTGGAGGGATGCGATCTGACAGCCACCTGGAAGGCAGCGGGGGCTCTTGTGGGCCAGCTGGAGGGAGCATGGGGCTCTCTGGAGGTCCAGGCGGTGTGAGTGAACCTGAACAGAGCCACTCCAACACATCTACTCTGACAGAGAGGGAGCCCAGCTCCTCCTCACTCTGCTCCATGGACGAAGAGCAGTTGACGGACATGGAGGTGGTGAGGAGGGTGCTGACCAGCTCCAGAACCAACGTCAACTTCATCACGGAGATCTTTAGACAGGTGAAGTCTGGTCACTGCGATTATTATTGTTTTCACATTGGAGGATGTAAATAAAAGGATCTGTTCATATTTTTTTCCCCTGTTTCCACCTGTACAGGCGTTTCTTCTTCCCATGTGCGAGGCAGCCGCGATGCGTAAAGTGGTCCGTGTTTACCAGGAGTGGATCTCCATGGAGGACAAGCCGGTGTTCATGAAGGAGCCAGAGGAGGGCCCCTATCCGATAGCCACAGCCACCAGTCTGGATACAGGCTCTCAGCTCGGAGACAAAGAAGACGAGGTGAGAAATATCCTAAAACCAATAAATGAAATCCACTGAAATATTCAAGCAAATATTAGGACCTATTATAATATTAGGATATATATCTTTATATCCGAATACATATGACTCTAAAAATGCCCACATCTTACAAACTTTAATGTGTGCCTTTCCCTCCCTTGATTTCCTTTTACAAATTTGAAGTCTTAGACCAATGCTGAGAGAACTGTATCCATATTTCTCAAATTTTGGAAAGCTTCTTTTATGTGCGGCATAGCAATTTGCTTTCTCTCTTTTTCAGGGAATGAACAAAGTGATTGACAGCGAACTGCTGGAGTACAGTGTTCATGCTGGAGTTCAGACGACACTACAGGTATGGTTCTCACTCACTTAAAGTGTCACTCTTTATCTCACTGATGCCGACACGGCGTACGCACACAAAAGTCTCATCGTTGCAGCATCTCGTTGCCGTTCTCTCTTGACTTTAATTCTACGATCACTTTCCCTCTCCAGGTTTTTATCACCCACTCCTCCAACGTCTTCCTTCTGGAACCAGCCAACGACATCAAGATCCTTTTAGAGGAGCACGTCGACATGTGCAAGCGAGTCCTGAACATTTACCGCAGCCTCGTCATGCATGAAACCATGGACCAGAAAACATGGTACAGAAGAACCATAACACCATCAACCACCATCCGAATACACTTCATTTGTATCATGTCGTTATTTAAACAAAGATGTATTTTTAGTTGTAAGCTTTGTGCCTGTGATGTGTGCAGGGAGCAGGTCTTACTGGTTCTGCTGAGGGTGACCGAGTCGGTGATGAAGAGACCGCCATCCATCATGCCTCCGGGGAAGAAGAACAACACCCTGTCAGGGAGACTGGCTGGGCCTATCTTTCAGGTACATTACTACCATTATATTACACTGGTTGAACTCGCTTTCAAAAGGATTGAACATAGAAACAGAGACACAGTTGTGTTCCTGGTATATAAAAATTAACGAATAGATCGAAACACTGCTGCAGTGAAAGAATGTTTTTTACTGCGGCTCAGTTTCTTGGAGACAGAATGGCTCACAGTGCTCCAAATAACTAATTATTAGAGCACTATGTACTAAATTACTATTTGCAGTAGTTGCATTCATGCCAATGCTGATATCATCTAAAAATAGTACTTTATTTGAATATGAGGTGCAATCAAAAGCTTCAAGGACTGTTATTGTTGCACACTAAAGCGCATGGAGCAGGAGGAAGTAATTTAAGTTACGTTGCTTGCTCAACATCAACACCTGTATTTCATGCATTTTTGTGACCACTGATATGTGCGCGTTTGCAATTTTGTCATTAACCTGAAACTTGAGCAGAGAGCATACATGAAAGTTTGGAGAACAGCAAAAAGTTGCAGGGAGCAAAATCCAGCGAGCAGGTTTGAGCCATTGTTCCACAATTCACGTCATTGGCGCCAAATATTTTCCCTCAAGGCGCCTCAGAAAGTTACAGTAGAACTTGGTGTTGACAGTCATGTCAATGAAAACCTGCCTGATGTTAAAACACGAAGGCCACCCGGTTAATTTCTTCATTGTTATTGATTTTTTTGAAGCATTTCTTAGTTTCCGATTTCCTGAGTTTGACACAAAATTCGATGTAGATTTTCTGCTCAAGTTCATGGTGCACAAAAGCAACTGCTGGTACGTGTAACAACATTTTTGCTGTTGATCAAGCGACGTATCATAAGCTTATTAATGACGAGTATATCTTCCCCCTGCTCCATGTGCATTGGTGTGCTGCGCTCTCTTTTTCATGACACTCTGTACTTTAGTGGTTAATTCATGGCAATATTGATATTCTCTAAAATCAGTAGTTTATCTGATGATGATCCGAGTCTTGGTTTATGAAGTATCCAGTTTGTATTCAACCCTTAAATTCAGAACACCTCAGTGTTTTAGATGATTTTGTTTGTACATTGATGCAGTTTTTTTAATTTCCAAACTTACACCACTGGGATGCAGTTTTTCCCACTATGACACTTATTTTTCCTCGTCTCACTCCTGCTCAGACTCTGATAGTAGCCTGGATTAAGGGGAACTTAAACGTCTACATCAGCAGAGAACTGTGGGACGACCTCCTGTCTGTCCTCTCCTCACTCACCTGCTGGGAGGAGCTGGTCACCGAGTGGTCACTCACCATGGAGACCCTCACAAAGGTACTGAAAGCTATCATATTGTCAGTATGTTGTTGCGGTGTATTGATGCCTAAATGTAGCCCAGTTCTACATAATTCAGCTCAGCACTACTTTGAATACAGTGAGAAACGTGAAGCCACGACCATCAGGAACAGTGTGATCACACAAGCTCTGGGGTGTTAAAGCGGTGTTTATGTCTCTGTGTCTAAGGTGTTGGCAAGGAACCTGTACAGTGTGGATCTGAACGAGCTGCCTCTCGACAAACTCAGTGAACAGAAGCAGAAGAAACATAAAGGAAGAGGTTAGTCCGTCCCCAGCGACATGGACACACCTTCAAAAGACACACATGACTTCCGAACAGCAGCTCTGAAGCACAGCCGCCTGTTTTTAACATCACGTTACCAGAGACAGATGATTACAATCTATTCATGCATGATCATAATCCTCCGTTTGATGTCTGATATGCAAAAAGATGAGGGTAGAGGGCAGGCACTCCTGCTGGCGCTTTCAGTTTTGTCCTAAAAATATTTCCCAGAGATACTTAAGGAAAAATGGTGCTTTTCAAAATATAACAATCATATCTGTATATGCGACCTTTTATGCACACATACCATCATGTTACAATGTTTTCAGACACCGATAGCAAATATCCTCAAGTACCTGTGAACGTGCACTAAGACGACAACCTCTCCTAACACCGCTCCATTTCTGCTCCAGGTATCGGTTCAGAGGGCCAGCGGCAGGTCGTGGATCGTTCCTTCTCTAAAGGCTGGAGCAGAGACCAGCCAGTGCAGGCGGCAGCCATGAGGCAGCGCAGCGCCACCACCGCCGGCTCACCAGGCATCGAAAAAGCCCGCAGTATTGTCCGTCAGAAGACTGTGGGTCAGTATCTCCTCTGATGTTGAAAATTCAACTTGACAGGGATTTTTGGAAGAGCCAATAATAACATGAAACCCTGCGACTACAATGCCAAAGTTGGAATTGTATTAGAGTACACTTTCCATTGTGAAGTCATATTGGTGGAATTTATCCACCTAGAACTCCATGTATTAAACGCATGTATTTTCTTAGATTGTTTTAAAAATCAAGGATCTTTCAAACAGCAACACACACAACCAGTGAGACAGAGCCTGTCAATCACAGCATGGTATTTGCTTCAATAAACAAGACTGACCCAGTTTCTCATGATGATAAATGCGTATGACGGAGGCAAAGAGAAGGATCACATTTAAAGTGGATTATAACTTAATTAAATACAATAATATTGTTTGCAGGGTATATATTATGTGTATATATATTTAATATCCCCAAATAATTCAAAACTCACAAGATCTAAAACCTCTATGTGCTTCTCCCGTGAGAAATTAGTTCATTCATGCTAACTAACTTTTTGCAGGCATGCAGCTGTAATTTCCACGTTTCCAGTTGCATATTTTACTGCAGATGTATTTTAATATGACAGACCTGGTTAAACTTGCAGACATTTCATTTTGTTGTGACTGCAAGGTAACCGTGTATCAGACCACTGCAGTGTTGGACGTACGTATTTGAGCTGTACTAAGTGCTACGCGACCATCAGCTTCTCACTGTCTCACTGTCTTTCCTCCAGAGCTAACCCTGTCTCACTCGTCCCTCATTTTCCCCGTCTCTTCCCCTCTGCATCCCTGTTGAACCTTTTCTCTTTTCTACCCTGTTGTTCATCTGTCTTTTCACTAATTTCTTGTCTTTTTCCACAAACTTTGCTTTCAATGTTTTGTCTGTATCCCATTAATAATTGTTTCTTTTATTTATTTTACACACTCTCTCTATATCTTTTCATCACGACACTCAACTTTTTTTAAAAATATATTTTCCTTTCTGTCTCTTTCTACTATCTTCATTATTTTTTTTATTTCTGGTGTTACTATTTTACGACATTTTTTCGTTCCTTCTGCTTTGCGATCTTCACCCATTCATCCCCCTGTCTTCCACTCACCTCTTCACCTTACTTCCCGCTTCAAAAATATTATTTTTCTTTTCCTTTTTTGCTTTCCTTTTCTGTCCCACATCCTTCCCCCCTTTTTTCTATTTCTCTTCTATCTGTTCTTCCCACTTCCTCAGCCCTGCGTAGCTGCTCTACGGGGGACTCTCTGCTGTCCTCAGCCTTTATCCGCAGTGCTAAGAGTGCTCCTGCTCTGGCTCCGCCTATTCCTGTCCTCCTCCACCACCACCACCATCACCCTTTACTACCCCCCCTTGCCGACCAGCTGGCAGGTACACAATCTTTGCACTACCTACCTGCCTGCTGCCTGGAAAGTTTATAGTCGTGGACACATGTGTCGGAAACTTTATAGTCGCGAACACGTGTGTCAGAAACAGAATCTCTGCCTTTCGTCTTGTCTCTATCGTTCTTTGTGACTTCGTATTTGTTTTTACTCAAGCAACAGTTTGCATGTTCTCCATCAGAAATCATAAAGCCTTTTTCCAACTTAGTTAGTTAGTTTTGTGTACAGAATATACAAAAATTGGTCAAAAACGATCATTTCCAACATCCCTGGGGACACATTTTGTCCAAACAACAGGATATTTCCATTACTATAATAAAGGACAATAAAAAGCATAAAATCGTCACATTCAGAAGCTGCATCCAGCAAATTACATTTTGATTTAAAAAAATATTTACTTAAACGATTATTTAATTTGCTGATTGAGTTTCTGTCAAAACAAACAGACGTTCAAAGCATATAGTAGCAACTGCTTAAAGGTCATTTTTATTCATTAGAAAATACAGAAAATATATTGTAAAGCAAATTTTACAAGTTTGCAATTGTGTCATCCTACTATCAGACTTGTGTAGTCAGAAAGAGCATGCAGAGTGAAGCATGTTCAACTTTCCAGTCCTTCAGCGGACAGATGTCTTTCACTGTTTCACTCAGTCATTTATAGAGTTAAATTGTGTGCTTGAGGAGTAAGAAATAATGACATGGGTGTGTTGTGTTTCCTAATTGGTGCTGTCTGATTGTACAAATGCCAAACGTATATGCAACGTATATACACGCTACCTGTTGTCATGTTGAGTTGGTGCATTTGAATTTTTCCCAGTGACACAAATACATCTTGTCTTAAGTCAAAGAATGACATCTGTCATTTTTGCTGCAAATATTTCATTTAAAGGTTTGATGTAATTTTGATTTTTTTTTTTTTTTTACCGGTTGATGGCAACATCTTGTTAACCTGTCTGCATGAAACTCGATCTACCTGTTTTCCTGTCTGAATGTGTCTCTCTGCCTGTTAATCAGGATATTTAACTTATCTGCACACACGCATGTCCCTCCGTTGTTCCATGAACTCTACATGTCTGCTTTACTTTCTGCCAGCTACAAGCATTTATTTCCCTTTCGTTTCTCTGCCACCACTGAAGTTTTATGTGATATTTTATTTGATGCCCTTTATTATTGGGGTGGAATTTAGTTTGACTCCTCCCCTTTTCTTCAGTGTGCAATGGTGATGATTTTACTTTTATATCGTGTTTGTTGCTTTTTTTTTTTGTGATAGTCTCTTATAGATAATAAGCTTTATAAAAATCTGCATTTAAGTTCAACATCCAGTCAAAGTGAAAACTGCAAAATGGACGTAAACAACTTTTTTTTATCTTTCTTCACCTACCAGACCTTGAGGACCCGCCAATCACGCTGACATCTCGCACCTCTCGGATGCGCCACTCGTCCCAGAGTGAGGAGGCCCCCCCCACTTCCTGCTCTGAGGTCTTCCAGGCCGTCGCGTGTGACCTGGACGCGCCGGCCCTGTCTTCCCTCGCAAGGAGCAGCAGTGCCTCTGACATCATGGAGCCTTTCATTGCAGAGCGGGTCAAAGGTGAAGAACCTCAGAGGGATCCCGCTTCGATCCCGAATCCTCCCCACAACCACTCCACAACTTCTTCCTCACTCGCAGCCAACAGCCACGCAGCGCATCCACTCTCACAACCCCTCACCTCCCCCTCTCCCACCCCTCTTACCTTCCCCAACGGTGTCGTGTCTTCGTCCTCAGAGAGACTGGATGATAGTGGTGTTTATGACCAATTCTGGCTCAAGTGTGGCTCTCAGAGCCGAGGTTCTAGTTCTGATTGGGTCAGCGACTGGGACTCCGCCTTCACCTTGTCATCTGAAAAAGAAATCGATGCAGAAGAGGGTGAAATCGGGGCTGGGGTAGAGGAGGATGATTTGTTCTCCTCTATTAGGGACTACCTCACTCACAAAGGTGGAGAGAGGAAGCAGGAGGCTGGAGAGAGAGATAGTCCCGGTCATTCATTAGAGAGCAGTGTTACTTCACCTCCACTGGTGCAAACAGGGGTAGCTAGAGCGCAGCTAGAATACACAGGGCAGGCAGGAGAGGTGAAACAGGTGGTAAGAGAAGACAGACAGGTAAGTAAACCAGTGAGACACAGCAGTGTGGATTCCACAGAGGAGAATGAGGCAGAACAGCGGAGTATCTACGAGTGTCTGGAGCTGCAGTGTCAGTGGCCATCGCCCAGTGCCAGGGGGAGCACCAGCTTAGAGAGAAACACGGGGGAGAAAAGAGGAGCGGGAGGAAACACTGAAAAGGCATCAGATTGTAAAGGGAAAGGTGACATGCGGAGCGAAAAAAGAGAAGAGAAACAAGATGATAAAAAAGAGGCATCAGGAAATGGCAGGTCCAGTTTAATTAGACAAGATACTAACGTAGTTGAATCTAGCGTTGAATCGACTGCCCAAACTTCAGACCCGAATAAGACCAAGATGTCCCGTAGTATCGCCAAGAGGCACCACTCTGGGGGCGTTCATGTCAGCTTCCGGCCCTCAACCGAGTCCGTGCAGTTCCACAACCCTCTCGAGAACAAGGAGGCCCACTGGAAAGCCCGGCTGCGCCGCCTCAGTCACTTCCACACACACAGCCACTCCGCTGGGGAGAGGCCAGGGGCTGGAGCTGGGGTGGGTTCGGGGGGGAAGCTGGGAGGAGGGGGTGCAGGTAAGTTTGCTTCTGTGGCTGGAATTGGCCATAGAACAGGGGCACATGAAAAGTCTGGGACTGTTATGGATAGCGGCGGGGCAGGGTGCCCCGCAGGCGGCGGAGGACTGGAGAACAGGGCGGGGACTGGAGGGGACAAGGACAAGCAGCATCCTGGATCCTGTGTGGGGTCCAACCTGAGCACCGAGGTCCACTTGGATGTATCATCCAGTAGTTCCTCAGGCGTGTCGTCAGGAGTGCGCGGACGCTTAGGACGCTCCGCCTTGCGCTCTCGAGTCTCCCGCTCCCGCTCCCAGGAACCGGGCAGCACTGCCTCGCGACACCACCAGGGGGCTCTCCTCGGTGGCGTCTATAAGACTGTGGTTCACGCTCTGTCCTCCAAGCCTCGGCCCCGAGGTCAGGGGTCATCCCAAGGCTCGTCACCACAGCGGCAGGGCCGGGCCGCCATGGGTGACGCATCACTAAGGGATCTCTACTCCCACGTCCTGGGCTACTTTGGACGAAAGACGTCCACGCCAGGTGAGGATCGCGACGAACGAAGGACACAACAGATAGAACCACTGCGGAAAGACAGATACTCACCAATACACAAACACCGACAACTTTCTTTTTCTTTTTGGCTGTTTTTAACTGGTTTGTTATAATGGAATGATATTTTTTGGCTGAAACTCATCATCTTGCTGGACTGAAATTCAAACTCCCTGTTGATGTTTCCTCTTGAACGTAGCCCCTCCTCCAGCCTGCCACCTGTCCAGGACCCCACCCCCCCACCATACCTTCCCACTTCTCTACCTCAGAAGTTCCCTCCCTCCTCCTTCTCCTCTCTTCTTTTTCTAAGGGTTTTTGGGATTTTAACTTTCTCACCTCCTTCCCCTGTTCTCCACCTCCTCCCTCTCCTCGATGTTGCATGCGGCCTCCTCGCGCCTCCTTGCCTCCTCCCTGGACTCCGGCCCCTCTTCACCTGCACAGAAGAAAAACTACAATCTACAGAAAAGCACAACTGCCTGTAGAAAAGATTAAAAAAGAGCCGACAAAAAGAAAACTGACATGGCTATACATAGTTGATTCCAGTTGTTTTGTGGCATTTCCCTTTTTTTAAATTTTTTTCATTTTTATTTTTATAAAAGGATTATAAAGGGAACAGTATTTTATTTTAGAAGTACAAATACACACATTTTGGAGTGTAAAAATATTGCTGTAGTTCATTCTCACACCACTAGAAGGCAGCATAAGACCTTGTGAGAACGGCGATATTGATAATAGTGGTATATACATAGAATTTGAATGGGGGAAACAAAAATAGGTATAAACTTTCAAATTGGCATTAAAGAATGGTTGTTTGCTGTATACGCTGCCAAGGGATGATATCAATTATGCAACGTATAATTGGTCAACTGCACATTCAGCAGTCTAAATGCCCTTTTTCTGTTCATTCGAATCCTCAGTTTGGGGTTTAAGGTTTTGTCTTGAGGTTCAGATATTTGATAAGAACAGTGATTCATCTCCTGAATCCGTGTTGATGTGGTCTTACTTTTTGTTTTGTTTTTTTGCCTTGTCTTACTTTATTTAGGTGTATTGCTTGGCCGCTTGTGCCAAATGGCAGCTACATGTTTGTTTGGTTTGTCTACTTATTTGCCAATCAAGGCCAGATAAATTTTTTACATCATAGTTAAATTATATAACGGATAATATTCTTGAATTGATTAATAACATTGAGATCAAATTCACCTTCACACTTTTGCAATTACACTGAAGTCATTGAGCCTTACTCATCTGGTACTGCTTGAAGACTAAAACCAGATTTTCTGTGCTGTAATTGGTTGTCTGTTTGTCGAACTCATTAATCTCTTGACTGCTGATGATTTCTACGTAATCTATACACTTGACCACACAACTTCAGTGTGGTCGACCACGATTTGCATGTCTGCGCTCAGTCCATTAGTCCCATTTATTGAGTCTACAAATCCGTTCCACATTGAAGTCCTTTTTTTTTTTTTAAATTGGCACGTCTCAGCTGTGATGTGCTGCATCATTCCTGCCGTATTTGTTTACTCACAGCTGCTGGTTCTTTTACCGAGCTGCACGAGGAGTATGGGATGAGATAGCACAAGCAGCTTGTGGATCAGAAACATTGCATTGCCAAGTCATCAATCTCTCTTATAGTTACCTCACTGAGTTGATTTGGCTCTCAATTGTCCCTGCCGTCACAGCCCTGGTAGTGTTGATGAGCTGAACACATACAGAAGATGCAAATATTCAGGCCACAAATCACCAGAGACAAGTTGTCAAGTCTGTGAAGCCACGTTAGAGGGCAAAGGCTGTGTAAAATACAACTAACATTACAGCTCAGCATGCTCAAAGTGCTTCTTGCTAGAACTACCCTTTCATGCTGCAGCCCTGTTGAGATACACATTGTATTTGTAGACACGAGTATTTATTTATACAAACTTTAATGGTACAATATTATTACTGAGAAACGGTATTGTTTTTCACCTCACTCCTGTTGCTATTGGTGATGGCCTTGCAAATAACCATTACAGTTAAATAGTCCATCAGTAGACAGACGGCGAGATTCATGATATCTAACATCTGGGCTGCGGGAGATGTCTGAATAACACACTAACTGTAGGTGTGAGTATGCAGAAAGATGGAGAGTCATTTGATTGGTTAGCTGTTGGGTTTGTTTGCTGCCACAGTGTTCTCTATATGATCACAGTAGCAAGATGCTGATTCTTGTGAGAAGCAGCTTCAATGTTAGAGACGGAGTTGCTGTTGGACGGAGCTTTCTGTGTGTTCAGAGCAGGTGTTCCCCGGGTGATGAATCATTGTACCTGCAGGTCATTGCATTTTGAACAAAGCTTGTCTTGTTCTGTGGTGAGTGGTCACGGTGTTGCCATAAATTCAAGAAGGTGGCAGCACAGTATATAGTTTCATCCTGTATTCAGGAACTGATCTTTATCGACCAACGTTCTGGTATTGAACTGTGGAAGCAGACAAACTCTTGTCAACTCTCGTCAGCCGCAGCTTCAGGAATTACAGACTGGTTGGTTGATACTGAACGTAGCAGATTTACTCCCATCGGATTTTAAGTTGATTCATGCTCTCTGCTGTCATTGCTTCCAAGTTAACAGCAGTATTACCCATAGTAACATATCCGCACTAATGCAGGCCTCCGGTTTGCTGCTTGTTCGGACCTAACAAGGTGATTCTGTCTCTCTCGCTATTTGTGCATGGTGTGAAATAACTCCTGCATTGCTTTTCTGGTGGATTTTGATGTGCCTGCTGTTGTCTTTTTTTTTTTTTTTTTTTTTTTTTTCCAAACCATAGTCCTCTTTAATAACCTCAAGACCTCCAGTACATACACATCAGAACTGCTTTTACAATTCAGAGAAAATTCACGAGTCAAATTTACATTGCTCTTGATATTGTGACATTTTTATGTAACATCTGATCACTTCTGCAGTAAATAATGTAAGGTGGCTAATAATGCTGCAAGGATGGGAGGTGTTGGGGAAAACGGCACCAGTTACTGGTCAAAAACAAAACGGCACCAGATCCCTGATTTAGTCTTATACAACACACATTGATGGAGTTTAACAGCAAGTCAGACCTGATTACATTATGATGTTACAACTCGCTTATTGCTCATAGTTTTACCTGTCAGCTGTTTGTGTGGGTAAGCATCATGTACGGTCTCTGTGTGTTTTCACTTTTCTCTCTCCATTTATTCATCTATATCTCACCTATGTCGATCTGTGAGTGTTCTTTTTCATCATCTCTCTGTGCATATATATCTGTGTGTGTGTGTGTTTTTGTGTGTGTTCTTGACTTTAACTATTGCAATCTATCTACAGATGTCTTAATGGTTGTGTGCGTGCGTGTGTGTGCGTGTGTGTGCGTGCAGCCAACAAAGAAGAAGTGGTCCAGAAGGCCCGTCCCGTCTCCAGTGACGTAGGAAGCAGCAACCCGAACTTCTCGGACCTCATGGATGAGTTTATCCAGGAGAGACTGCGGACCAAGGGAACAATGGTGAGGATAACACACACACACACACACACACACACACACACACACACACACACACACACACACACACAGTGATGAAATATTCAAGTGTGAGAAAACAGAAGCTACAAAACACCTCTTTCCTCTTTGATACGCAGGGTCGCCGTGGCAGCAGCCCGGGAAGTCTGGAGATTCCCCGGGACCTGCCAGAGCTCCTGGAGGCTGGTCAGAATCCAGGGTCGCGACCCTCAGATGACCTTCGGCCCGCTGATGATCCGGGGGTTCCTTCAGAGTGGACATCACCTGCTAGTGCCAGCGGTTCTGATGTCATTAGCTCCGACAGCCAATCCGACTCCTTCAATGCCTTTCAGTACTCCACCTCCAAATTTGATAGTAAGGAACAGCACAACAGTTTATTGCTGATACACCACAGAATGTGACCCTGCTACAGTTTTTTTCTATTAAACTATTGTAATGTGACTTGTCAGAAATGTTCAAAATGAAAGGAAATCATAGCATATATGATATCATATAGAATGAATATAAATACCTTTTATTATACGCCAAGATAAACTGAAAAAAGAAAGCAGATAAACACTCCAGTGGTAATATTAAAACAGAAAAATATTGATCTTCCTTCTTAAAGGAATATTCCCTCTATAACACTAAGGCATCTGCTCCTGTTGAACTTTTAAAGTCTGACATTTTCTAATCATAGTTTTGCACTTTGCAATAAACTTTTAAGCACTATGTATAACAGATTTGTTCGGATAAATTTTCTTTGTTTTTTTTTTCTCCAGATTTTCCTTTTAGTTCAGAAACATGTGGAGGAGGAGTTGGATCTGGAGGAGGAGGCCGAGGCAGCTCTCTGGATCAGGACAGCCTGGGCGGAGGCGGGACTGGTGAAGAACATGAAGTAGCCAGTTTGACGACACTTCACATCGACTCAGAGACCAGCAGCCTCAGCCACACGGTCACAGTCACCGGTACGTACATAACATCACCAGCTAGCTGGATATCTGTAGATATACTGCACCAGCACCTTTAATACTGCCTATTTATACCATGTTGAGACCGCTAAATACTCTTGTTGTACACATAAAATATATTTTGAAAATAATTTGCATTGTAAATAGTTGTTCGTAACATTTAATATTAAAGCGCATGTCATCTAAATACATTTCTCTGTGTTCTTCTGTAAACGCTTTACATAAGCTATAGTTTAACCTGATCTTTTTATTTGAATTCAAGCCTATAAAATGTTAATAATTTTTTTCCTTTAGCCTCCTGCGTAACAAAATGTTACACCTCCACTAATATCAGAGTTAGATGATGCTACACCTCATAAAAGTAATACAAAAAAATAAAGTACAGTTTTAGCTGATACCATCAGAAACACAACGACCCAAAACAAACAGCAGACGTTCAGTTCTTTGGCTGCGTCATCAACAGTTGTTTATACTTACTCCCTGTTCTCCTTGTCGTGTGTTCACCTCCTCGTCTAGGCTCGGAGAGCGCGTCGCCCATGCATTCCCTCGGTGGCTCTCGCTCCCAGACACCCTCCCCTGCCACGCTGACGGCAGAACACCCCGATCACACACACTCCCATTCGCACACACACTTACAGCTGGACCAGAAACTCCACAACTCTGTCCTGCAGACCCCGGATGATCTGGGTAACAGTCACGCACACTAACATAAACATGTACTTTCAAATAACATTTTGTTGTGAAGTATAATAATTATGGAAAGTGCCACGTTGTTTTTCTTGCACTCATGTCTTTTAATGAGGCGAGAATCACTGATTGATTCATTTATTGATTGTAGAAACAAGTGAGTTCCCCAGCGAGGACTGCAGCGTGATGGCAGGCGGTTCTCTGACTGGATGGCATGCGGATGTAGCCACGGTGATGTGGCGGAGGATGCTGGGTATCTTGGGGGATGTCAACAGCATCAAGGACCCAGAGATTCACGCTCAGGTCTTTGACTACCTGTGTGAACTGTGGCAAAACCTGGCTAAGGTGAGTACTGATACACACCTGTCACCCAACACTTTATAAAAATGGGCTGAGTTGGTAAAAAATTTGCATTTCTCTTCTCAGATCAGAGATAATTTGGGCATTTCTCTGGACAACCAGTCCTCTCCCGCACCACCAGGTCTGATCCCTCCCCTGAGGATTCTCACCCCTTGGCTCTTCAAGGTAGGTGTGATGAAGAGGTCACAATAGGAGGTATAATACTCAAGTTTTGCCACTTATGAGAATTAGGACAATCTGTGTCAATGTTGTCTAGATAATTCCACACTTGATCACTTTCCCTGATTAAATAGCAATGCAGATGGATTTTTTTTTTTATATATATATATAATGCAGAAACAGCTTAGTTTGCCTGCATATGCATTTCTTGTTAGTGTTTCAACATGCGTGTTTTTCTCTTTTTCTTCAGGCCACCAAGTTGACAGAGCGTTACAAGCAGGGGAAGCTTCATGCCTACAAGCTGATCTGCAGGATCATGAAGAGACGGCAAGATGTTTCCCCAAACACAGACTTCGTCACACACTTTTACAACATCATGCACCAGGGACTGCTGCACCAAGACCAGGTACTGTGTGTGTGTGTGTGTGTGTGTGTGTGTGTGTGTGTGTGTGTGTGTGTGTGTGTGTGTGTGTGTGTGTGTGTGTGTGTGTGTGTGTGTGCATGCGCACGCGCCTGAGTAAGGTCTCAAATTTGTATTCAAACTTAATGCATTTGTCAAAGTTACAAGTACGTTCAGTATACCTATTAAAATGTATTATATTTCTTAAGTTTAAGTTAATACTGGTTCTAATTAAAAGATGCTACGTTGACGGTGGCACATGTTTAAAATATAAGTGTTACTTCTACAGGACATTGTGAACACCATTATCAAACACTGCAGCCCCAGATTCTTCAGTATTGGTCTGCCCGGAGCCACCATGCTGATCCTGGACTTCATCATCGCAGCTTCGAGAGTCACCGCCTGCTCATCACTCAACGTAAGAAACACAGAAACACTCGTGTGCTGTGTTGCTGCAGTGCAAACACAGTGTGACGTGGCCGTTTTGTTTCATTTACATTTCCTCTCTCCTTCTCTTCACTTTTCTCTTTGTCTGTCTCCCTCCACTTCTTCCTTTCAAGGCTCCAAGAGTGGAGGCCCAGATTCTTCTTGGATCTCTGGTGTGTTTTCCCAACTTGTACGGGGAGCTTCCAGCTCTGCACCCAACCACAGCTGACGTGGTACTGACCAAGTTCCCCGATGTCAAGGTAGATGGAAGCAACGGTTCTATTGTTTTGTGGGAGACCCGTCATCATGCCCAGTCCCTCCAGGAAATCACAATAATTCACGCTTATTTAAGCAAACTCCATGATATTTCCGGGAGCTTGTAATGTTTTTAACATTCTCGCATTTTTATGCTAAAACAAAATTCGCTTCCTCAACAAAAATAACTCCTCATTTACAATCGGAAAGGCTCTGCTCCTGTTTTCTTATCACCAAATAAAACTGGAAGTGACTGGGTTTGTGGAAAATGTGGTCTTCACGATAAAATGTTCTAATTAAATGCTTATTATTAATGGAAGTGATTACATATGACTGTATGTTAAAAAAATACACATCAAGGTATAAGAGACTGCACTTTGTTTTTGTGCATCCAGCAGGTCTGTGTTGAATTAACATGAATTAAACAGCATCTAAGGATCTTATTTTGACAGCAGATGTAGTCGTTGTTTTCTATATTATTATATTATGTTGGATTATATATTATATTCTGTAAATCTGTGTCACTTTCATGATATTTTTTTGAACTTTTAGCCCTCTTTGTTTTCTAAGTTCAATCCAGAAATGAAAACAAATTTAACTAAAATATTTCTGTGATGTGCAGCATGATTATTATCACAGGAACCGATTACATATCCATCTTTATCAGGTAGTGCTTAAAAAAAAAATTAGAGTTTAGACATTGAAGTCATTCCACCAACATGACTTAAATGTTCCTTTAAGTGTTCTCAGTGAAGAGTAAGACAATACAATGAAATTAACACACACGTGCTACTCTTACTAAATGAAAACATTTCAGTACATTTTAAAAAGTGAAATCCAACAAAGTTGAAAAACGTACCTGACTGTGATCCGGGTCAGTCCAAACCTCGTACCACATGTGCATAGGGGATCTCAGAACCAAACTAATAGGTTAATGTCTCATCAGGCATTCTCGTAACAGCTCCGGGACGCGGGAGTAATGTTGTTATTGTTGTTGTTGCCGTGTAAACCGTTAATGCCATGCGTGGCAGCGCTTCAGGCTCCCTCACTGGTTTCTTTCAAGGCAGAAACTTGTTTTGAATCGCTAAGCGGTCATTACCAGTCACCTCGGGGACGGGACCAGCGAGTGTGTAGATGTGTCTGAACTGTGACTGCATGTCCATATTTAGTATAGCATACTGTATGTGTGTATTTTATATTTGAATATATATATATTTATTTATTTATATATATAAAAATAAATATATTTATATATATTTATATTTATTTATATATATATAAAAATAAATATATTTTTATATATATATATATATATATATATATATATATATATATATATATATATATATATATATATATAAAATCTGTTGACTTATTATCTGACTGAGTATGAAGCACTCAATCAGTGTCTTCATTGCACACACCTGGTTACCTTTGTGTCCTGGGCCCGAGTGAGACGTTACACAATGTGCAGATGTTGACACGACACATTGTTCTGTGTTACGCAAATTAACAGCGTGTGCTTTATTTTTTAGGAGCACATTATCAAAACTATCCTGACTTCTGCCAGAGATGAACCCTCTGCTCCTGCTCGGTAAGGTGTGTGTGTGTGTGTGTGTGTGTGTGTGTGTGTGTGTGTGTGTGTGTGTGTGCGCGTGCGTGTGTGTGCGCGTGCGTGTGTGTGTGTTGCAGTAGTTCTGCTGTTTTTATGGTGTTTTTGTTCGACACAAGTTTCCTCAATTTGTGACATTATTGTTTCTGGTATTGTTGGATTGGAATATTTAAAAAAAAATGTATTCGAATCGATTGGACTGTTAATGTAAATGACAAAATTATTATATTTAAAAACGATATGTGGTTCACGTCTCTTGCTGCGTTCAGATGTGGTCGTATATACTGTGTACACAACAGGAGTCTATATGAATGGCGCCCTCTTGTGGTATTCACGACTTGGGAACTTTTCTGTAAACCTCGGAACTCGAGGTTTACAGAAAAGTTCAGAGTTGTGACGTGTTTGCTGACGTTTATGGAAATGGAAGAAGAAATGGAAGTTCATGCTTCGTTGGATATTAAGCTAATATATTGTAATTTTGGTCATGTGGAGTTTGTTTTCATAACTTGGATAATACCCTACGTCTGAGGAACATGTTGATCTTCCCACTGGCCTCATCTTTTCCCTCTGCATATGCTGAATTACGTTACCCCCCCTGTTAGCTTCCCAAATTGTTCGCCTGCGTGGCATCTATAAGCAGTCCTTATTGCCGTTGCCTAGCAACAGTTTTTTTGTTTTTTTTTTTGTTTTTTTTTAAAGACTTAACCAATTGAACGGCAAACATACGGGGCACATGACTTTCTATGTTGTAAACCACGAGGTCAGCATTAGTAATCTCAGATTTACATATTACCTCATGAGTTAATTAGTTAAGTGAAGCCACCTGTGTAAGAAATGAATGGATGTTAATGTAACAGCACATCATCTCACTGCGTCTCTTTGTATTCACGACTTGCCAATAGGTTTACATTCTTTTGCTTTATTTTTTATTATTTGAAATATTTGTACATGTGTGTAATTTGTGTCTTTTTAGTAGCGTGTACATTGATTCCAATATACTGCATATATGTGGAAACTTGTCCTTATCTACAATATTTTGTGTCTTTCAGGTGTGTGGCTCTGTGCAGTCTGGGTATCTGGCTGTGTGAGGAGTTGGTTCATGGGACTCAACATCCACAGATTAAAGAAGCTCTCAATGTCATCTGTGTGACCTTGAAGGTCAGTCACACCTCAGCACTGATATAAGTAATCGTAGCTTTTTAAACTCCTCCCAGTGAGCCGCCAACAACTACTAGAAGTTTTTTTTCTTTGAACTATGAATCTGTACGTGTCAAAGCAGCTGGGTAACATTATCTGTTGTCTGCCGTGTTTGTTCTGTTCTCAAACTTTGTCCCTGCTGACCGTGGCACCAGAACCACTCTGACTGGGATCCAGTGAATTAAGACCAAAGCAGTGACTCTGAATCAAAGAGGCTGCTGACTGGCTCTATGTTAAACTGATCTGCTCAACACAGTAGTGTCCAAACATCTGTTGTCTAAATTATCAATGCACTAATTTATTTGAAAATTAAATCTTCCTTGTTCATTTTCATAAAAGCTTTTACACATCTCGCAGTTCTCCGTATATTTAAATGGGATTTGCACACAATGAGAAACGGTACAGCATGAACCTCTAGTCTTTATTATTTCGGGAATATCTGACTGACTTCTACTGAACACTGTGTGACCCATATAAATGATATGCTAAAACTAGATTTCTAATTAATAGAGTACAATAGAATTTCTTTGACAGGAAACAGGTCATGGGTTTAATACTGTCGAAAAGAAGTTAAATTCCAGTTATGGGTGATTTAAGTGCACCAAAATACTGACTTAATACTGGACAGTTAGGTTGTGGATGTGTTGAACATGATGGGCTGCAGGCAGCCAAAGTGTGATGGAGGACATTGTTGGAGATGATTGTTTGTGCTGGTGAAATTGCCTCAGTTGGTATTGTCTGTGTTGGGACACGACACTGGGAGGCCTGTGGATCAGAACAAAACAACACTGTCCAACATTTACTGTCTCATCTTTAGCCAAGTGGCTCGAGATGGACAGAAAGACACACACATACCTTTTTCCACCTTGGAATCCCTTGCTCATGTATCGGCAGCCAATGGCCTGCTAAGACACTACAGCAACACACACACACACACACACACACACACACACACACACACACACACACACACACACACACACACACACACACACACACACACACACACACTTGCATTCACTCACTCCTGGGAGCAAACCCTGGACTGTCAATATGTTTGGTCCTCCTTCAGATAGGAGACTAATCCAGGGGGAATGCTGCAAGCTGTCTCTCCTCTCCCCCCCCCCCCCCCCCCCCCCCCCCCCCCACACACACACACACACACATTCGCTCACACACACTAATCACATATACACACACATCTTGTCCACTTTTGAATCTTGCCTTCATACCAGCAGCCAGTAAGCTTCAGCCATGGGCTCTGTGGCACACACACACACACACACACACACACACACACACACACACACACACACACACACACACACACACACACACACACACACACACACAGCTTGAGGGATTGTCATATTTCCATGCAGAGCCACTTCCTCCTGTTGTCCTCTGTGTCCTTCTTCCCTTTTGTCTAAAAGTATTTTTGTTGTTTTTTGATGTCAGTGATCCGTAGTAGAGCCGGAAAGTTCAAAAATTAGGATATAAAACCTTTTTATGAAATGCTTATCTACAGCCTGTTTCTCAGCATGATTAAAGGTTTCTTCATTTTACAGTAAAAGTAACAGAGAATTCATAGCAATAGAATTACATGGTCAGTAGTTGATATCAGTTTATTGTGGCCGATACTGATGTCAACTAAAAATATACATTTACTTTTTCAGATTTCTGCATTGTAAAATAAAATTTTCAGAGTAACAAGTTTATTTTTCTAACACAAAGGAAACATTTAGAGGATCATCACTGTTTCTAAAATGAAGATTTCATAACTTATTGTAAACTTGTTTGTAATATTTATAATTATATGTTTATTTTATTTTTTTATATTTAGACTAATTATTCCAGCATGTATAGCTAAGGAATACTATTACAATAACCAGCAATAATAATAACATTGACATTTTATTAATATATGTAATAACATACTGTTGGACTCCTTAATATTTACCTTTAGCTATAATAAAGTTGCACCATTGGTTGGTCAAATGCCGTGACGTCCTGTATACTTTTCAAATTAAAAGCCTTCTGGTGTTTCATCCATGGTCCTGATATATTCTAGGTTTTGACCTGGTCTTGGCTGAAGATATGTGGCTAATTTGGCTCAATCATTAAATTCAACATTTATGTATTTATTAAGTATTTTCAGAACAGTCAGAGGCACCATGTTTGATTACTGGTACTGGTGGATTCAACATTAATGCTTCAATGTGTCTTCATCTCTAGTACCCCAATAAGAATGTTGCACTGGTGGCGTCCGACATCCTTCATCTCCTCATTAATTTCGTGGATCATCTTCAGAAATTCCCACCTGACACTCCAAAGAAGATCGTAGAGGTGGGACATTAATTACTATTTACACTTGTACAACCAACGTAATATTTAAAAAAACAAATGTGGGACAAATGTGTCTTCACATTCTGACAAGTTCAATCATACCATGTAAAGACTTTTTTAAAAGACTTTCATGTTAGTTTGGAAATTTATGATTAGAGGTTTTGAAAGTTTTGCTGCTTCTTGGTGACAAATAAGCTCATAAATATTCATTCTTCCACTGTTTTTATGTCATTTTTATCCATTTGTCTTCCTGTATTTAATTTGTGGAAAATAATGTGTGATTTTCTTTCTCTTTAGATTTTGATCGCCACAATCACATACTTGTTGCCTACTACTGAATCCTCTCCTCATGAACTGGATAAGAGGGTAACGCACGTACACTCTCTCTGTTTACTCACTGTGCTGTTTGTTCTGCATAGAGAGTAACTTTATGCCTGTGTGTGTTGCAGCTGGTAGTTTCCCTGCTGCTGTGTCTGTTGGACTGGGTGATGGCTCTGCCTCCAAAGACTCTCCTTCAGCCTGTACAAACAAGAAGCACTCCAGAGAGGGACCAGCCCACCAAGACTCTGCTCAGCTGTATTTATAAGGTATGTATACGTGTGTCATCATAACACAGCCATTACTACACACACACACGGTTATTTACATAGAGATAAATATTCATTCAAATGAGGTGCGTGTGTAGTATCAGTGCAGTAAAACTGAACCTGGGCCATAAATGAGACTGAATGGAATCCAATCTGAAACAGCATTTGCTTTTCTTTCACAAATTGTGTCCAGGTGTTACACGGGTGTGTGTACGGAGCGCAGTCTTTCAACAGTCCAAAGTATTACCCGCTGAAGCTGTCGGACCTGTTGAGTCCGGACTACGACCCGTTCCTGCCATTAGAGAGTCTCCGAGAACCGGAGCCGCTGCACAGCCCTGACTCGGAGCGCTCCAGCAAACTGCAGCCCGTCACTGAAGGTCATTTATAATTAATACAACACTGTTAGATCCTGTTGTTAACTGCCATTCACCTCCATGACTGGTTTCATTGATAGAAAAATGCGTTTTTGCACGCACACACAAACTTTGTGTACAATATGACCCGGAGTCGTCCATCAAACTGCTCCTCCATCACTAAAGATTGAAGAGGGTCGCTATGCGCACCTCTCTGCGTCCGTGTGAGACTGTGTATTGTCCCCTGCTGTGGTCCACCAGGACTCAGTTACAAGTCTAATGACTGGAGCAGCCCGATGGGGCATGCCCCTCTTTCTCTCCTCTTCCTCTCCTCTTCCTCTCCTCTCCTCTCCCTCTTCCTCTCCTCTCCCCTCCTCTTCCCTCCTCTTGTTTCCTCTCCTCTCCTCTTCCTCTAATTTCCTTTCATTTCTCCTCTCCTTTAATCTCCTTCATTTCTCCTCTATTAAATTCAGCTAGATTCATTCATCTTTTCTTTTATCTTTTCCTTTCTTTTGCTTTGTCTCCCTCCTCTCGAGCCCCCCTGAGGTTCAGGGAGTCGTTGGGAACGTCTGGTCAATACATATCTGTACTCTAGTCACAGCCTGTCAATAAGGAGTTGTTGGAAAGTGTGTGCGTGTGTCACAGTGTGTGTGTAATGATGTTGATTAACCAGGATCTGCTGGCAGCACAGTATGTGATGGCATCGGCTTCTTCTCAGCGTGGCACAAACTATGTACAAGCTGGAAGTGTGTTTGTACCTTTTCCTAGTTTGTACAGTCATTCTTTACGTTTTGATGAAACTTGAAACCCGAGGAAGAGTTGAAATAATAGACTCTAACATCAACCTTTTAAACACTTTTCCCTTCAAATGCCTCGTGTCTTATCTCTCTGTTTTCTGCATTCTCTTTGCAGTTCGTAGTCGTATTCAGCACGGCCTGGTTTCCATCGCAGCCAGAACCGTGATCACTCACCTGGTCAACCATCTGGGACATTATCCCATGTCTGGAGGACCCGCGACTCTGTCTAGTCAGGTATCATCCCTTTGTGTGTTTGGTGGTGATGGTGTATATGTTACGGTATGATGTGCTGTAAATGATTCTGAAGTTATTGTGAAAGGATTCGACTACAAAAGATTGAAAGCACTCTTTATTTTGCTGGCGTGACACTATGTGTACGTATGTTTTGCAGGTGTGCGAAAACCAAGACAACCCATTCTGCGAGAGCGCAGATCTCGGACCAGAACTTTTCCATTCACCAAACCTACAGTTCCTGGTTCTGAACGGCTCCACGCTACTCTCGGTGCTCCAGGTAACTTTAGCTGAGGGAAGTTCCCACCATGTGACTTTAAGAGCAGTCTGGAACCAGTGAAGCTCCGTCTAAACGTCACCTTCATCCTCTCAGTGTTCATGTTGACACCACCTGATGGCCCGTCTACAACTGGTGCAGCATGAACCTTATTCTGAAAGTCTGCTGTGATCTGGCATAAAAAGATATTGTTTGTAGTTAAAGTGTTTAGGCTTAAGACGAAGAGGGATCATGCTTTTAGTGTTTTAGCTCCAACACTGGAACAAACTCCCCCAGAGAAGTCACTGACTAGCATTTAGCAGCATGGAGAAAATCAAATATCACAATATTTTTGACCAAATATCTCAAAATCAATATTACAACAATAGTGTAAAGATGACTTTTGGCGCTTTTACAAAATAATTGTGAACAGTGAAATTATTGAAACAAGTTCAACAAAATACATTATATTTGGTATGTTAGAATAAACGTGTCAGTTTGTCTTCAAATATTCAGTAAAAACTGAAACTGTGGTTTGTTTTACACATTACGAAACCAAACCACATCCTATTAAAGATCATGCTCATATTATCATGAAGGATCAGAAATGGCGTGACTCTGGTACTTACACTAGTTCATGTTGCCAATGTGAAACCAAAACAGCTTCTGATGCTTTTTACTTTGACTTTTCTTTGGAAGTGAAAATGTGTGATCACTTCCTGGTTTCTGTATTAAGGTTCAATTTTAAGAGGGTTTCAGTTTTGCTTGAAGACAGTTGAGATGTAAAAGGTGCTGCAACTTGATATCAGGACGATTTCTTCAGTATTCGTAGTATTTAGCGTTCATGTTATGTCCCTCTTTCCTCTGTTTTCCAGATCCGATCAGAGTCTGGTGTTCCAGGAGGCGGGATGACAGCCGGTCTGTCTTCTGCTCCCGCTTGTGTTCGTGTCATCATCCGAGATGTAGCCGGAAAACACTCCTGGGACTCTGCCGTCCTCTACGGGCCTCCGCCATCTTCCCCAAATAGTCCGGCACACACACTGCTGACACACACACAGTCACCTCACAGTGCGAACCTTCATTTACGCACCCCACCGGGAGGTCCGCCGAAAAAGATGGGAGTGAAAAGAGAAGACAGCGAGGAAGACGGGCAAGAGGAGAGGGGGACGGAGGAGGGAGGGAGGGGGACGGAGGGCGACAGGCAAGAGTTTCAGGGAGACGGGGAGGAGGAGGAAGAGGAGGAGGGAGAGGAGAGGACAGCCAGTGAGGAGGAGAAGGAAGAGCGAAGAGGAGGTTTAGATGGAGGGGAAGGAGAAGAGGAGGAGCAGGAGGAGGAGAATAACGAGCATCGAATGGATGGGGAGGCAGATCGAGAAGAGTCGGGCTTGGAACAGCTCCTCTCTCCGCCATTGGCTAAACGTGTGTGTCGGGAGGCGGTGCCAGCGTGGGATTCGCTGAGAGAAGGAGACGATGCCCTGGATGAAATGCTGCAGTACCTGGGATACTCGAGTCCTGAGTGTCTACAGAGAGCAGGTATATAATCTGAGAAAGATTCCTACTCCACCGAAGCCCTACTAACAACAATAATGACATACTGTACAAACACAGATAACAGTAGTTTGTTCCTGTAATGTATGTTTAAATAACTTTTAAATTAAATCACTTGGTATGCCTGTGAATGAACAATCCTTCATATAATACCCAGAATAATCCATTTTGTTTGTTTGCATCTCCATGAGGCAGACTGTCAGTGAGCGTGTTACAAACATAAATCTCTGTTTAGTAAAAACAGAGGAACCTGCATCGTATTAAAAGTTGGACTTGGACTAACCAGGGTAACCATTGTCCTTCAGTTCTAAAGAACAAGAGGAACAATTTCAAGAACACACTGGAGAAATCCGATTGTTCACAGCTAACTCTGACTCCTGATTGGTCCCTGCAGGCATGCCGCTCAACATCCCAGCCCCGCCTCCAGCGTGTGTTTCAGAGAAGCAGGAGAACGATGTGATCAACGCCATCCTGAAGCAGAACGCTGCCGAGCGAGAGTTCGCCCTTCATGTACGTGCTATCTATGTTCATATGAGAAACACTTTTTTATTTTTGAATGCTTTGTTCCTCACAAGTGCAGCATCACTGTATATTTTGGCTTACAGTACTTACCAGTAATGGTCGGTTTCAGGACATTTTACACGCTCATTTTAAACCTTTTTTTTGTTATTATTATTGTAAGAAGCAATAATTTGTTAAGTTTCCATTGTTCTATTTTAGAGAAGACATTTTTTACAAATCACAATAGGAAGAAGGTAATAAATAAATAAATGGTCAAATTAATGGTGGCTTACTGGGACTCTTGAATAAGAATGGAACAGAACTATTAATCTAATTAGCAGCACTCTTGTTTTTCTGCTATAAGTCAAAATGTCCGCTATGAATGAGGTCTATTGTCCATAAACATGCCTCCTAAACACAAAGAAGACTCCAACTAATAATACTGCAACCAGATAGGCACCCTGTAATATTTGAATGCACCAAATAACGATTCTGTAACAAATATTTGCTTTACTCTTCAGTTAGTAGCAAGAAAATATACATATTATATTCTTTCTTTTACATTATTATGGTGATGCCCTGAAAGTAATCTGCAGAAGCTGCTCTCTGCTGTTGGCTTGTCTGATCTCTTCTGATTGGATTTGATCATATTGGGATATGAATGTTCTGATTTCATGTGATTGATATGTAAAAAAAAAACCTAAAAATGTTTTATTGATAGTACTTTTTGTTCCTTTTCCATGTTGTTCTTTTTTTCCTTTTTTTTTTTTTTTTTTTTTGCATTAATCTGAAATGAATGAATGTTCCAGAGAGGTGAGGATCTGAACATGAGGGCGGTGCAGCAGACTGAACCAGAGACGGAGACGCCGCAATCAGCCTTCTACTACTGCCGACTACTGATCAACATACTGGGACTCAACTCCTGGGAGAAGAGGTGAGACTGACTCCTGGCACACTGCGACAACTCAAAATCACAAAGGGCAATCAAAAAGTTCTGAGACTGACTCTGTTGGGGAGCTAAAATCTCCATGAGAACGTATTCCAAGTTATGTCATTTGATCAAAAACTGCAGCTGGTCGACACATTTGTGAGCAGTGGTCCGGGTGCATTTGTGATTTCTCGCCAGACATCAGTGTTGCGTTAAACTTGGAGAAATCTGCAAAAGAAACCTATAAAATGCTCCAGAAAGTTAAAGCAATGTACTGAGTCTGTTGAATTTGAATTTTTTTGGGTCTCTTTTCACCAAAGTGTTTTTCTGCTCATTAGACACCACATTTCCCCGTTCACATTGTGCAGCATTTCATCTTCTCAATGGCTCTGAGCTAAAATACACAATGTCAGAGTATCACTTTAAATGTATCTGGCTAGCTAATGGACACTCATTGCTCTTTATGCTTCATCCAGGGAATTACACTTTCTGCATTCACCCCGCACAATAGATTTCTTAACACGCCGCGCTCGCATGTGTGTGTATGTGTGTGTCTACGAGTGTGTGATAATGAGTATAGTGTTCTATTGATCAAGCTCAACCCATTTGGAGTTAGAATAAAAGGCAGTCGGTTGAAGAAGAGAATGACTGCGGGTGAAGTGGCAAATCAGAAAACGGGATGAATGAGGCTCATGTAGATGTATAGAGAGAATAAAAAAAAAGAAGAGAGAAACGGAGCCAAAAAAACGTGAGTGAATATGGAAGAGAATGAAACAATGAGAAGGCTCCAGAAACTTGGATGTTGGAGAAAAGAATAGATGGATAAGAATGAAAGAAGAGAAGAGATTGTCTAATCATCTGTTATTGTCCCCTTATGTCTCTCCAGGTATTCATATGGGGCATTACAGACACTAAGATACTGACAGTCACCCATGTGTGTGCATGTGTGTGTCCCCTTTTATGCTTTTCCCTATAATCCAGGGTGTAAATGGAG
The DNA here is from genome assembly GCF_022577435.1 of Embiotoca jacksoni. Taxonomy (NCBI): domain Eukaryota; kingdom Metazoa; phylum Chordata; class Actinopteri; family Embiotocidae; genus Embiotoca; species Embiotoca jacksoni. The sequence goes on from NW_027185411.1 coordinate 1,358,117, forward strand.
TCTTTGAGAGCAGAGAATGAGGCCATTACCAAGTATCAGTTTAATAAAGAGCAAATTGCTCTCTCTCTGTGTCTCTCTCTCTCTCTCTCTCTCTCTCTCTCTCTCTCTCTTTATCTCCTGCTCTTTATCTCCTGCTCTTTCTCTCTTTCTTTTCTTTTTTTTTTTTTTTTTTTTTTCCTGTTTCTAAGAGTGAAAAGAATGACGTGTCATTATCAGTCCCCTCCGAGCCTCACTGCTCGAGTCTTGGTTTTTATATCAGAGGTTGGTGGCTGGTCGCTGGAACATTTCGAACGGCCTCTGGACAATTTATTCTGCATGAAAGGCTTTTGTTTTCGTTAGAAATACGGCCCGTATTCTTTTGTGCTTGGACCCTGAAAGTGGTGAGAAGAACGAGCTGTGGTCAACACGAGATACTGCTGCTTTTGCTCAATTGTAGTACAGTGATAATAACATCTAGAAATCTGTATTGATAAAGGCAGAGTTAAGGCGGCAGTATGTCAGTCAGATAGTTCAACAGCTTCAGATGTCCTCCACCTCCATATCTCACACACCTTTTTAGCATCAAGAACCCGTTTGTTTCAGTGTCACATTATAATTTTGTGAACGCACTAAAGAACTTTACATGACATACCAACATCCTGTCGTCCTACGTCTTCCAGTACTTAACATCGATTGGTTCGTAGACAGGCGTGCATCGGGCACTTCACCGCTAACCTTTTCCATTTAAAAAAAATAATGAACAGTAATTTGGTTGCCACTATACAATTATTATGGCATTAATACCTGCACTGATTCTCTTCTCAGAAAATAGGTTATAAGTTTTGGCATTTTAAAGCAATTTTTTGTATAGTTTACAGCTAAATACTTCGTCCTGTCCTCTCCTCATGTGCTATCACAGCTCATTTTTACGTCTCTTCCAGTTCTTTTTCTTCTTCTATTATTTAAAGGGTGACAATAGCCGGCCTCAACTTCCTGTGATTGGCCTGAAAGTCTGAACCATCCAGAAAATATTTTCACACTGCAAACGGATCCAAACTGAGACCAGTTTGATTCGAACCAAACTCACAAGTCCGAAGATCCGGTACAAGCGAGGCAGGTGTGAAAGCACCCTGAATTGTCCCACAGAGAGAAGATGATCTGATGTTTTGGTTGGACTCGCTGCATAAATTTGCAGGTCACACTGATATTTTGATGGCAAGCTACTGTTTCTTATGAGCACATGTGATGGGACACTTGAAAATCCGAGTGCCGTTGTACAAACTAGTGCTTTACGAGCAATATCCTGGTCTTCTGAAGAGGGTTTTTGTTTCCCTGCTGACAGGGATTCATGGGTACATAAACAATGGGGAAAAAAAACACCAAATAGAAATGATGCTTTTTGCTTCTGAAGAGAAGGAGAAGCTGACTTGGTGTATGTCTAAAATACTGTGTAACGTCCTGGGTTGTGCAAACACAAGTACAAACACAGCATGTCTAAAAAATAGGTACGCTCTGTTTGGATTTGAAAGGGCAGAGCTTTTAAGTGCAGATCTTTTTTTTTTCACATGTTAAAGTGGGGCGTAAATAGGCTTCTATAACATTTGGCTGTTCTGCGGCACCCAGGCTCGATGCAGTAATAGCAGGAATCTTCTGATCTCTACAACCTGCATTTTCTCTTTCTGAAATGTTTTTCCATCTCTTGCAAATGTAAAAATGACATTTGAGAAATGACAGACCTGGCAAATTGTTTTTATGTTGTTTTTTTTTATATACCAAGGTAGGGCATGTTTAAAGAGTTCATCAATGAGTGCGTTATTTATGATCAACAAGTCAAATGTAGTTTTGAAGGTCATGGAAACAACCAAAACAAGTTTTCTTGACCTGAAAATGTTTTCGCTGCAGAGATTTTACTGACGGTGGAGAGAGCAGATTTTACTTTTATCATGGTGGAAGTTTTCAAATTGAAAAAGGAAATATGCAAACTTCATACCAGTCAACATTTTAAGTTCATTATTCATATACAGAAGGAATCTGTCTTCTACAATCTATGTCTGTAAATGCTCATAAAGCATTAAACATCACCTCTTCACAGCTGCTATTTTTCTTTTTTTTTTTTTACCAGCAAAAAGGGACAAAAACAGGCAACCGGACCGTTACCGAGACACCAGTAGAAGTCAGATAGTGGTGGAGAGGCAGGTTAAACCATAACGCTGAATAATGCTTCCTGACTCGTGCACCTGTGTCTCACAGGAGTAACTTCCATTTGCTGAGGAAGAATGAGAAGCTGCTGAGAGAGCTGAAGAACCTGGACTCACGGCAGTGGTGAGAAAACACAGAAAAGTCGAGCACCTCACAGCTGGTGTTGCTGCTTTAGCAAGTCGTCTCTGATAAGCTGCCTTGTCGGTCATCCTTATTTTCCTTCATTCTCTTCCAGCCGTGAGACCCACAAAATTGCAGTATTTTACGTAGCTGAAGGCCAAGAAGATAAACACTCCATACTAACGAACACAGCCGGCAGCCAGGCCTATGAAGACTTCGTCTCCGGGCTGGGATGGGAGGTAACAACACATTTACTGATTTGACTTCTGTAGATGTACAAATTCTACATTTATCTTTTATATTGATTGATTTAAATTGACCGACTAAAATTATTGTCGCATCATTGATGGATTAAATGATGAAACATTAAAACACTTAAAGACATTTCATAGAAGGTCCAGTGAATAACGTAAACTGTCTGCTGTCTGATGATGGGAACATTCATATACTGAATCATTGTAAAATACATGCATGTATACATTTTGTCCTGACGCACGTAGCTGGCAAAAAATCTAAATGAATGGAAAAATAAAACCTGACTCAAACTAGCTAACTGCTATTGGCCCTTCTTTCTTTGTAAGATGTCACTGTTTTATGTATCATTTTGAGTTGCTGTTTAAAAGAGGAAGCTGATGCAAGTCCGGTTTGATTGCCTACTCAAGTAGACTGTACCATGCATGTTAGATTAGATTACACGAGATTTATTTCAAACAAATAGCAACTAATAACAAAGAAAAGGAAACAAGAATAATCATAAAAATGAACAGTAAAAATATTCATAAAATTTTCAATAAATGTCAAAAAAAAGAGTAAGAAGACTCAAATAATGATTTGTTTTTCTCCTGTTTATGTTTATCCTCTTTACACATAAGTCATCATAGTGCAGGTTTCCATCCAACAACAAGCGTTGCTTTCTTGAGTGGAGCCAGACGCCTTCTCCTCCTTGTACCTCTCAGAAACCTTTTTTCTGTGCATTTGTCTTTGCTTTAGTTTTCATTTAAATAGTGCCATATCTATTTTTATATATGTATATATATATACATGTATATATATGTGTGTGTGTGTGTGTGTGTGTGTGTCTGTCTATTAGGTGGACCTCACCACTCACTGCGGATTCATGGGAGGCCTTCAGAGGAATCGCAGTACGGGCCAGACCACGCCGTACTACGCCACTTCCACCACAGAGGTCATCTACCACGTCTCCACCCGCATGCCCCACGACCAGGACCACAACCTCACCAAGAAGGTACCACGCTGACACCGACACCATCTGACTGCAGACGGTTTTTAATGCAGACCCTTTCCCAACCTGCGTGTGTGCGTGTGCGTGTGTGTGACCAAAGCCATCGTTAATAATAAGCATATTTTTCACCCAAGAAGTGCAGCGAGAGAAGAAGAACTCCTCTGGACTCCTCTCTGCTCTTCCCTTTTCCCTCCTCCTTCTTTCCCCGTTTACTCTCCTCTCTTTGTCTGAGGGTGACATTGCAAATGAGCAAAGGTGTGCGCGCACACACACACACACACACACCTACACACCTACCTGTCAGTGTTTCTGCACCACAGCAGTGTTTCCAATAATTCTTCGGAGCAATCACGTCTGCGTTTGCACATGCTGTGGGGCTGTGGGTTTGTATCAGTGTCGAGGCAGGCAGGTTTAGTGTGTGTGTGTGTGTGTGCGCGTGTGTGTGTGTGTACACCTGTCAACCCCCAGGCAGTGGGCGCTCTGCACATGGCCATAATGTCCCCTTAATCAGATCATACTTCCTGCTTCTCGGCCTATCACGTCGCTTCAGGCTCCTGATTGGATTATCAGCGCCTGGTCCGACACCATCCGTCTCCCTGATCAGCTGATGGCACCATCACACACATAGTCACACACACACACACACACACACACACACACACACACACACACACACACACACAGACTATAAACCTGTTTAACTTGATGGCTTTATTCACATCAAACTGCACAAATAACCATATGACTATCAATTTTTGTTAATGCTGGACACACACACACACACAGACAAATACAAATCCACATGTTATTAAGTACACAGAGGCTTTCAAACACATACAGACTCAGTTTGATAAACGTTTCCACAAAGAGGTTATACTGACAGAAACACATGTCCATACTGGCAGACATTTATCATCTATCTTGCTGCCACACACACACACACACACACACACACACACACACACACGCACACGCACACACACACTGAGTTTAGTCTATTGCAGGGCATGTGTCCAGGTCTCCCTCTTTACAGTGTGTTGTCGCCCCTCTCATACCACATCTGCTGGAAACATGATTAAAAGGATTATATCTGCTGTATTACTACTGATTGTGGCCTCAGAGATGACATCACTCTGATCCCCGTCAGTGAAATCACTTTTTTTTTTTTAAATAGTGATACGGCTCAGAGAAATGCTTCAGACAGTCAGACTCCACTCTGCTTCAGACTGTCACTTAATTGTTCTGACTACCCAAAAAAAACGGGTTGAAACTCATAATTCTGGCCTCCAAATGCAATAATGGAAGAGCCCATCAGTTCTCAGCATCACGGTGAGATGTATCTTGTTGGCACATTGAGGTGCACAGACAGAGGGAAGTGCCTCTGTTAGATTTATAATGAGTAGAACTTGATAAATATATAAACGTAATGGATCACTTGTCAAGATGTATCAGGTTGTGTATCAGAGCAGGTTAATTAAGCCGATAACTCAACGCAGTTCGGTAAATTCAAGTAGTGTCATTATAAAGTCGCTTTGAAAGTTATCTCATGCACCGGTTCCTCAGGGTGTCAAAACGTTTAGAGGCAGCACAGCACAGTGACGTGCATGAAGCAGAGGGAAGCGGTAACTACTCCCACGTTTTCCAGGTAAAGTCACCGGATCAACTTCAGAACCTGAGTTACAAGTGTGTTTCTGTGATTTCCCGATGGACCTGAAACTGGAGCAGAGAGCACACATCAGATTTTGTGAGAACAAAAATAAGTTGCAGGGAGTCAAATCCAGCGAATATGGGGAGTAGGGAGCGACGATTGTGTTGCTGTGACCGGTCAAGTTGTCAACACGCCACCGTTCAGGCCGTTTAAACCAGAGGACTTCAACAGGGGGTCCGCGACCCCTCGGGGGTCCGCGGGGGTACTGCAGTGGGTCTGTGAAATTTTTGGTTGATTAGACAATTTCTTCATATTTTTTTCCCCCAATTTTTTCCCCCAAATTGAAATGTCTTTAAATACACATTAACATGAATCCAACATATTGTAGCGAATGGATAAATGGAGGCAGAAGATGTTATCTTTCAGTCAGAAATGCACACATTCAGCCTCTTTGCTCCTGCTTCATGTCGACGGTGAGAACACAAAGTACCAGTGGTCCCAAAAATGTTTGTAACTCAGGTGCCAATGTTGATCAAGCAACATCTTCTGACTGCTCCATGCACATTAAAGCGCTGCGCTCCATTTGTGTGCGTCAGAAACTTTTTGATCGCACCTCGTAATTAATTAAACTAAAAGGTTACATAAGAGTCGAGTAAGACGTGCGTGTCCAAACGAAATTACATTTCATTAAACGTCGCGATACACTGTTTCATAAAATGTGTGCAACCTTTCAGGGACAACAAACCCTCTCACAGACACATCACACCTCTTTGAACATCTCGTCAGAGGACAGACTCTAAAAGTGATTGTAGTTAAACGCACATTTGAAAGGAAATGTCTTCAATATGTTTGTCTTGGGGCCAAGGCCAATCTGAAGGTGTGTGACAAACCGGACGAGTAGAGAGACACGTGTGTGTGTGTGTGTGTGTGTGTGTGTGTGTGTGTGTTTTGGCAGACATCAAGGTTAATGACTGAGCTGTCACCAGCCCTGACTGTAGCCCACTGAGTGAATGTGAAACACGCGCACGCAGCATCACACCTGATCCCATCTGTCTTCCAGCCCGTACTCCATCTTTCCGGGGCTTCACTCTGTCTTGTCGTCCGCTCTCCATCTTTACACAGTCACTCCATCACGCCCAGGGCCAGCCTCACCACATACACACCCCAAATCAGAAGCCTTGGTTACATGATGGATACAGCCTCCCCAACTCATTGTGTGCGCCTGTGTGTTTTGTTGGCATTGACTTGGTTTACATTGTTTATACTGCAAGAAAGAATAATACGAGATGTTTATTCTGCTTTGATTCTTTTATTAATTTCTCCTTCCCGTTCCCTTCTCTTCCCATTTGTCTTTATTTCCACCTTGCACCTCCTCCAGCTGCGACACCTGGGCAACGACGAAGTCCACATCGTTTGGTCCGAACACTCCAGAGACTATCGTCGGGGGATCATCCCCACCGAGTTCGGAGACGTGTTGATCATCATCTACCCCATGAAGAACCACATGTACTCCATCCACATACTCAAAAAACCAGAGGTAAGCACAGTGTTCATCTTGACACACCTAAGATGATAATTAATCCCCCTCTATTGATGCGTTACTAGTTGCCTTTTCATGAACCTTGGTACAAACGTGAATTGTCCCAAGAGGATGAATCCTCACTTCACTTCTTCCATTATGAGATTGAATTTGATGGTTTCCAGTGAAACATTTCCTGCTGCTCTTGGACAGTGATGATCTTCTCATCATATTGAATTGGAGTAACTGTGATGATCCCTTTAAATTTCATTTAGCATCATCATCAGATCTGAGTTGTAATTTAGTTTGTGGCCAAGTACTTGTAAAAATCAATGATAGCTCCATTAGCTGAGCTTTGAGTTAAGTGCAAATGAAGGTGTGTTAGCATGCTGAGATGTCTTTTAGCATTTAGCTAAAAGCACCGCTGTGATTAAGTACCACCCCAGAGCTGCCAGCACAACTGCAGACTTTCAGTCTTGTTTAAAATGCTGAGATTTATGAGTGAGTCAGATCATTTCTGGGAATCTGGTCATTTTAACTTCAGCTTTTGATGTAAAATAAAGCTACAAATGCTCCTATTAGAGAATGTGGAACTAAAATGATGTATGCCATTAAGTGATTATCACAATTGTTGTCAATTGATTTCCTATTGTTGCACTTCTGCATATTAAAAAGATGATGGAGCCTTTACATCATGTAGATGTGGAGAGTCTGGAAGTTGAGGAGGAATAAAACCGTGAACATGCATCGTGTTTTGGTTCATAATTTTATGTTTCCTCCCAGGCCACAGAGATATGCATCCAGATTGACTAACAATCCTGGAGAGAGTCCTGCCCCAAGTCTTCTTGATCTGGTTAATGTATCAGTCTAAAACACACAGACATTAATACCACAGCACTGATGGCATAACTCTATTTCAAACAGGACCTAACACAATAAAATGCTGTTTTTTTTCTGTATGACATAGATACCACAGCACTAATGACATAATCATATTCTCTTTCATTCATTCTGCAAGGAAAAATATTGAATTATCATGAATCCAAAAACAAGTTAGAGAAGATATTCCCTATGTTGTTGTCCTGAAAGCACGTGTATGCAGCCATCGACAACATGGCATGGAGACCTGGTCCACAAACAAACTCAATAAAGAGCCTGACATGATTCTCTTTGGTGGATTCCACAAGCAAAGTATTGAATTAGATTTAGAAAGTCAAAGCCTCAATCAAATATTGTGTCATTAAAAAAATCTGCTGCGTTAATCATTACATGTCAGGCTTGGTTCACCCAGTCGCTCCCAAAGAGGATCCGGTTTCACAAAACTATCTACATTTTGCCGTTGCTTTGAAGTGAAGCGTTTTCAGACCAGACAGGACTCTTTGGGGAGGAACTACCGACCCGTTTCCCCCAGAACTAAATCGGTCCAGAGGCCTTTTGTAGTATGCGTTCGCGGTGCCAACATAGGAACTCTGAAATGAAGTAAGCGGAGCAACTTTTGATATTTCTCTTCTTTCGAATCAAAGTCACGCTGTATTTCCTCCGGTGTGCATCAGCTCAATAAAGCCTGGACTTTGTTGTCGGTCCATTTCTCAGGACCGTGTGCTTCTATTTGAAACTCTTTCCTCTGCTGTTTTAAACGTCTTCGTTCATAGCTGTAGTTTACCACCTTACTGTTTACACTGTTTTAAACATGGCGGTGGCCTGTGCTCCTGTGTTCGACCAATCACTTACGTCACCGCAGTTCCTATTGTAACGGTGAAAAAGTACCAACCCAGAGGGAGGAGCTAAAAAACGACCACAAAACGGAGGTACAGGAACTTAAAACAATAAAATCCACACAATAAAAGGGGAACTCCCTCCCACTGTTCTCACAAATGTGAAACACTTCCTGCGGTCTGAAAAGGCCTATTCTTCCATAAGAAGTCTATAAAGGAATGATAAGTGATTTCTTTAGTCTGTCTAATATTGGTTCTACCCCGTCTGCTCTTTGCTTGTCTGTAGGTCCCGTTCTTCGGCCCACTGTTTGACGGTGCCATCGTGGACATGAATATTTTGCCCACCATGGTTCGAGCCACAGCGATCAACGCGAGTCGAGCTCTCAAATCCCTCATTCCTCTCTACCAGAACTTGTATCCTTTACAACCCTCAGTGATCAAAGTATGAAAGATTGGGATCAGAAGTCAAAGGTAGGTGACTGAAACCGGCTTCTCCCTCATGTTTTCTTTCTTCTGTTGTTGTTTTTGTGCTTCCAGAGTATCAAAGGCAATATTGGCATTTTCTCAATGATGTTTTACCTCATCAGGCCAAAAAAACAATAACTTAAAGGAACAGTTTGAGATATGGATTTCAGTACTTGTTTAAATGCTCTATGATTGTAATTATTGTGTTTTAGTGGCTCTTGTTGAGTTTTAAAGCCACTAAAACCTTTGTATGAATATTATTTTCAGCAGGTTTACATTGCTCTGCAATTGTAATCTTTTATTTCATCGCCTGAGTGTTCATCGTCCTGCTTCCACCTCATGCTCAACTTTTTTAAACTGATTTGCTTACTTGCTTTGAATTGTGAGAATAAGGCTGTACTGTTGTGCGTGGGCTCTTGAAATCCTTGCACATACGTGTGTGAGTGAGAATGTTGGTTATCCCTCAGCTCGAGGATTATGAGGCGCAGATCGATGTCCAGTGGTGTTTGACTCTCAGAATATAAGTGTTAGTGTGATAGAGCTGTAGTCAGTGGACTCTGAAGTGCTATATATCAAGTGTGCGTGTTTGTCGAACACAGCTGGGCAGAGAAAGTTGGGAATGTGTGTGTGTGCGTGTGCATGTGCGTGCGCAGGAGAAGAACAGACAGACAGGTGTGTACACAGTCTGTCTGCTTGATCCGATGCGATGGTAGTTTGGTTGGAAGTAGCCCGGCGCTCAATACTTATCGATGACTTTTCTCTCTAACGCTGTTTCTAAATGAGAGGCTTTGATCTCTGGTCTCAGTCACAGACATGCACACACACACACACACACACACACACACACACACACACACACACACACACACACACACACACACACACACTGATGAACACACTAACAGAGACACAAGACGACCGACTGATTGATCATTGGAATTTCTTTTAAGCTGGACTTAAAAAGAAATTGATTCCCCAGTGATACTGTCTCCTTCTGTCTTTATTTTATTTTTTCATATTTTTTTTGAACTTCTTCCTTTTTTACCCAAGTAATTCAAGTTTATTTGCATGGTGGTAAAATGAGGTTCAACCACAAGGTAGCCGTGACGACGATTGTATAAATTCTGGTTGAAATCGACAAGAAGAAACAGTAGTTATACCATTTTCCAACAAAGCCTTCATGCATGTGCATCTTCCTGCATGTAAACAATGCACGCGAAAAACAGGGACCAATAGTGCAATTAGTAGCAAAACAAAAAATCCACATGCTTTAAAGGGAAAAGGTGTAAAATGAAGAGAACTGCAGTAAATAAACAGCAGAAACTTCCAGAGATTTGGGACCAGTTCAGTTTGAAAGCTTGATAGAAATGTGAGCACCTTTTTTAGCAGCACAGACTAACGGTCTGAAATCAGCTCTGATGTCCAAATCTGGAGAACATTTTTTATGCATTATATACGCAGGGAAAACAACATCTTTAAAATGGTCAGGCCTTTAAAAAATCCTGTATGGCGGCGTCTCGATTGTCTCCAGGAGACACTGAAGGCAAACAAGTAAATACTTACCAGCTTACAACCCATGAAATATCATTAACACTGTCTTGAAGGAAAAGAGCTCACTTAGATTAAAAGCTGCTGTGTTTTATTCACCGATGTAAACGTTTTAGAGCAGTTTTGTTTTTGTCTTTTCTTACCCAGTTGGCTCAGTTTTCTTCCATCTTTTCTTCGTGTCCGACCTCCGTCCTGTTCTCTCTTTATCCTTCTATACCTTTTGTTTCTTCCCTTCCACCCATTCTACAGTCCTTTATCCCCCTTTCACTCTCAACTTTCCTTTTATCGTCTATCGTTCTCTTCTTTCTCCCCTCTCTTCCCTCGATCATTTTACTGTTCTATAAATCCTCCACCCCTCCACCCCTCCCTCCAACATAAACATTGAATAGTGATACTGGCCATGAAAATGGAAGGAGGAGGTGGAAGAAGCCATTTTTACTCTGCCACGTCCACCCGCGAGACAGACGGAGAGGTTGTTAAGCTCAGTGTGGGTCTGTGGCTCGTAGCTGACACCCCCGAACCCATTGTGTGTGTGTGTGTGTGCGTGTGTGTGTGTGTGTGTAACCATGTAACCATGTACATGCGATGACACGTGTCGCCCATGCTTGTTTCGGGGTGTTTGTGCGTGTCTGAGTGTCCTGGTGTGTATTGATTGGTGGTAGCAGCAGGTCGATGTCTCTGACAGGCTGAATTACAGTAATCAGTCATTATTGACTCCCCATCTCTCTGCTACACACACCGCTCTCCTCCACTCGTCTGTCTCTCCGCCTCACCCTCTACCTCTCACGGCTTCTCTCCTTTCCTTGTCTCTAACTCTCTCCATCTCCGTCCCTCTCCTTGTGCTCTGCTCTCATCTTGCCCATCATTTCTCTATCTCCCTCCCTAAATTCTTCCCTGTATTGTCTCTCTTGTCTCTCTAATTCCCTTATCTCAGTGCATCCTTGCTTCTTCTTCTATATCTGTCATCCAGTCTGTTTTTCATCATTTTCAGATTGATTTACTTTTCTTTCTTCATACACGGTTTTTTTTTTTATTATTATTTCTTTTTTTTCTTTTCTGCTCAGTCTCATTGTTTTAAACGGAGAGAAACTCTCATGATGATGTAATTCAGTCCTTTAATAGTAGTTAATGAATGTTTAGTACAGCAAAACACACAAGACAATAGAAATCAATACAAGATGAGTAAAATATGAATAAAATAGCTTCCCTATTCACTCAATTTTGACCAGTTCAGACTCTACAAATTGTAATTCAGTGAGAGAACAGCTGGACGTATATTACAGATCATACACAATTTCAAACTGTCCAAAATTCCCACTCCAGACGGCTTTTTAATCTGTTTATACGGTTTATTACGTCTCAGACTAACTTTGTCCTGTTTGTGATTTTGTGACATGACTGCAAGAATCAAAAGATGGGAGAGATGAGTGGTGTAGAGCTGCGAGAGGTGGAGCCTGATTCAGAAGAATAGTGATAGACATTTTTCACAGCAGACATTTAGGACCTAAGATCTCAAATACAGGCTAACAAATTCTGCATTTATTCCAAAAGTGTGCACATTTATATTGCAGCTGTTTCGCTGGTGATTTACGTCATTGATATCGGGACAAATCGCCCAATTTAAATGAAGTGTTTGCGTGTTTTAATGTGATTCCAGACATCGATAACAGAACGACCGCTCAAGGAAAAGGAAAATTTGATCGCATTGAATCAGAGGTACGAGTGGAGGAGGCCAATAAGCACACCGGCTACTGCAAAGAAACATAAATATAACAGGAAGAAACGCTATATGGTAGAACAGCAGCAAGAAAGTAAATGCCGTGGGAAGAACAAAAAGATCAATAGATGAAATTAAGAGAACATGGCAAGATACTAGGCAAAAAATAAAATAAAAATTGGCTTTATGATAAAACATCTGCAAATAAAATGAGATGGATGAGATCCTCTAACAAACACTGAACAGCAGGTCCAGCTCTTTCTGCGTGTGCTTTTACACACGCAAACCTTTAGTGAATCAGGCTTTTTAGACTTTTTATAGTCGTGACATCACAGCTGTATTAATGATGGCTCCTCTGAGGGCTCCGCTGGTTCATTTATAATGGTTAAATGGAACTGAACCGTCATTAATTCTACCTCAGTTTACCAGACTGTAAGAAGTCCAACGGTCTACTGTGGAAAGGAAGAAAAAAAAGGTCTAAAACATGTAGCAGACATTCCTGGAGATCAGGGAACACGAGGGTGAGATGTCCCTCCGCATGAGTCGCCTAAAGGGCAGCATGAAGCCGCGTGACTGCGTCTGACTCTTTAACATGAAGCGACCTCACCGAGGGGCCGACACACCAACACATGGGAAACAGGGAGATGGAGAGGAGGTTGGCAGGGCCAAGTATGTCAGTGTTAACTGGCATTTTTCTCTTCTTTCTTTCTCTGTCCTCCCCCCCTATCTCGCCCTCTCTCTCTCTCTCTCTGTTTCTTGGCCCTCAGGGCAGTCCATCTGCCTTTTCTCTCTCTCTGATCTTTCATTCACCATGACTAGAGCCATCCAAGAGCACACAGCACCACTCGCCCAGTGCCAGGCTGCTGGAGCAGCTGTGTGTAAGCACAGCTCTATCTCACGTATCAGCTCAGTGCAGCGAGAAAAGGCGGTCCAGGACTCCCCGGCGCATACACACACTCTTCATATATTACGTTCACACGCATCGTGATGAAAATTCGGGAAAATTGACTGACAGGTTTCGGGTTTTAGAAGCTTTCCAAGCCCGCCTCTGAACTTTAGACTGACGTGCTGGTGTCCTCTTTAAGCGACCGCTCACTTCGTGATGCTCAGTACGGGTCGTATCAGGCGAATGGTGACTCATTCATCCCTGATTCATACAGTCGGATGAGGCAAGTCAGTGTGATGTCTAAATGGCAATATAATGCTGTGTTTCTAGTCAAAATAAGAATTTTCAGCTGTAAGAACTTGGATGTTCTGTAGGGCATCGTAATAATGTCAATGAATGATTAAAAAAATAAATAATAATAAGGCAGGTGATATTCCTCTTGCAAGAAAAGACCAAAATAGCAAAGAACTTTTCTTGTTAAGTTTCTGCTGAAACTACACCCAGACGTGTCGAGCTTGTTCCCCAAAGCCACAGAGCTCCATTGTTATGTTGGGGGGGAAAAAAAGCTCTAAATCGGACCATAATAATTAAAACTACAAATGTTTGACTTGTTACTTAAAACCTGGAAATTAAAGAATTATTAATCACTACGGATTGTTCCTTTGTGCCCCAAGTGAAATTAATTATTTCTTAATTAAAGTTAATTTTTGTGGCCGAGTCACCGCGGACCAAGTTTCACCTGCTACAGCTGCTCCACCATCTGATAACTGTGTGTGTGTGTGTGTGTGTGTGTGTGTGTGTGTGTGTGTGTGTGTGTGTGTGTGTGTGTGAAAGAGCAAGCTGTGGCCGTCCTCCATCTGCTCCTGGGTGATTGTGGTTCTGGGGAACAATGTTGGAGAGATCCTAAGCTGTTACACACACACACACACACACACACACACACACACACACACACACACACACACACACACACACACACACACACACACTCTTACAGTCACTGTGCCAGCGAGTGTGTATGAATTATAAAATGTATATCATCCATGCATTTACTCCTGTGCTCTGCATGCAGTTTATGTTGCATGCGTGTGTATGTGTATATATTCCACTCTCAGGATTAATATGTGTGTGTGTGCGTGTGTGTGCGCGTGTGTGTGTGTGTGTGTGGGACATCCCCTCTAGTAGTTGATTGGCAGAGATAGCTGCACTGAAGCTGGGGTCAGCATATGGCTCAGTGTGATAGCGATGCTGTGTGTGTGCGTGTGCTGGTCGGTGCATGTGTGTGTCACTGCCTCTCTTTCACACTCTGTTCCCAGTGAAATGATGGCAGCTCTGGGCATGTAGCGCTATTATCCCCCATATATACATACACACACACACACACACACACACACACACACACACACACACACACACACTCACTCTCACACACACCAAGGGCAGCCAAACACCCAGCGGCCTGCCTGGCTTCTCTCTGCCAGCTCCCACAATAGAGTCTATTGTCCCAGTAAGGCCACAATCTGTTGTGTGTGACAAGGAGTGTGTGTGTGTGTGTGTGTGTGTGTGTGTGTGTGTGTGTGTGTGTGTGTGTGTGTGTGTGTGTCTCACCACGGTGGAAAGGTGAGGGCAAAACCTTACAAATTGAAGAGATTTTCTCGTAGTGGATGCTGAAATGGGGTCGTGTTATCCTTCACCTCCTCGGAGCTCCTCCTGAAGGAGCGTTTCCTTTGACTTCACAGAAAGCTGCACTGACGGCCGCGTCTTTTGATGAAATGGTGCAAATTCACAAATCTTTCAGATATTAACGATCGCTGCTGAATTGAAGTCACTTGGACATTTTTACTCTTAAGGCCATGTTATTTTATGAATTGAAATAATTATCAGGGCTAAACATAAACACATAAACTGATTGTCTGAAGCTTCTGCGTTTAGTAAAATATGGATGAACGTGATTATGTTTTACTCATCTGTTCCTCACTGGAATCACTGTTTGTATGAGCAGCTTAACTGGCAAGTTGACAGCAAATGTGCACCACACACCGAGTGCTATTTAATGTTCAAAGACACAATTAGGATTAGGCGAAGGGTCGGTGTATTAGTGAGGGTTAACGGGGAGGAAATGAATATGCGTGTGAGTGTGAATGCCTGCAGAGGGGGAGGTGATTGTGGTTAATTGTTTCCCGTCGGGTAGATAGAGGAAATGAAAAGAAAGAGGTGAGGAGGAGGGGTCACAGCTAATCTCTCCACTTCTCCTTGGGGATGTGTGTGCTTCTCTCTCTGTGTGTGTGTGTGTGTGTGTGTGTGTGTGTGTGTGTGTGTGTGTGTGTGTGTGTGTGTGATGCTTTCAGGATGTCAGTTGGCTTCACAAGCACATATTAGCGCTGTGATCCTTTACACTTGGAAGTATTCGGACGTTAGTGATGTTTGAATTACATCTCACTCTTTCTGATGGCACAAGTGCACAAATTCTCTGTTATGAATCATCTGGCTGGAGGACAGCGGGCCAAAAATACCCGTTTATATTTTGTGAAATTACATCTCAAGAATGTAACATTGTTTACTCAAAATTTCCATTTTTAAATCTGAAATAAAATCTTTAATCTGTTTAATAGTCATTTTATTATTTTGCCAAAATTATTGTCAAAAACTTTCAGCGTCATACTTTTTGTTTTTTTGGAGAATAAGTTCAAGCTTGTCAAATACTGTCAGGCCAAAATAAAGAAAGTGAGGACCTGCAGGCTCCAAATTGGGCCCACACACACACACACACACACACACACACACACACACACACACACACACACACACACACACACACACACACACACACACACACACACACAGCTAGATGGTTTAGATAGATCGATAGTTACTTTATTAATCCCCAAGGGGAAATTTTTTCACTACAGCAGCATTTATAGATACAGGAAAGCAATAAAATAACAGTAAAAAATATTAAATATAAAAAGGCACAGTATATACAATAAAATAGAGTAAAATATAATTGAATAATTAAATTAAAACTAACTAAACAATAGTGCGAAGTTTTTTTTTTTTTTTTTTTTTTACATTTAAACAACCAAGAAAAACAGACAACAGTGTTATTGTTATGTGATGGATTTTGCCGGAGGTGAGTTATTGTACAGTCTTATTGCAGTCGGCAGGAATGACCTCCCGTATCAGGAATGATCTCCTGTATCTGTCCTTGTGACAGCGGAGCTGGAGGAGTTTATTGGAGAACGTCCTCCGCTGTCCCTGCAGCAGGTGGTGGAGAGGGTGGTCAGGATTATCCAATATGGATAATAGTTTGTTCAGCGTCCTCCTCTCCACCACCTTTTCCAGGCTGTCCAGTTTGTAGCCGATGATGGAGCCGGCCTTCACCAGTTTGTTAAGTCTGTTGGTGTCTCCGGCTCCAATGCTGCCCCCCCAGCAGACCACAGTGAAGTACAATGCACTGGCCACAACAGATGGTAGAACATCTCCAACATCTTGCTGCACACATTGAAGGATCGAAGTTTCCTCCAAGAAAAAGAGTCGACTCATCCCCTTCTTGTAGACAGCGTTGATGTTGGTCTTCCAGTTCAGTCTGTTGTCATGGAGACACCAGGTACTTGTACTCCTCAACCATGTCCACCTCCTCTCCCAGAACTCTCAGCAGTTGTGGAGCCGTCGTCTTCCTCCTGAAGTCGACCACCATCTCTCTGGTCTTGGCCACGTTCAGGAGCAGGTGATTTCTTCCCGCCCACTCCACAAAGTCCTCCACTACTGCCCTGTACTCGTCCTCCTGTCCATCCCTTATACACCGACCACTGATTCCTCCTCCTGTCCATCCCTTATACACCGACCACTGCAGAGTCATCAGAGAACTTCTGCAGATGTCTTGACTCTGAGTTGTACTGGAAGTCAGTTGTGTATAAGGTGAACAGGAAGGGGGACAGAACAGTTCCCTGTTATGGGGGTCATGATGTCGATGGAGGAAGAGCCCTTTGGAGTTGAGGACTCTGTGTCCATGCAGCTCACCAGGGGGGACGGAGGGGGGAGAGGAGGAAGCAGCAGAGGTGTTTGGGAGGTGTGAGGTGTGGAGGAGACAGATGAGGGCGGTGAACTAAACCTGTTGAAGAAACAGTTTAGCTCATTGTTCCTCTCCAGCTTCCCCCTGGTTGTCTCTCTCGCCCCTTGAACCCAGTAATCTCCTTCATACCGGTCCACACCTCCCTCACGATGTTCTGCTGGAGTTTGGCCTCCAGCTTCCTCCTGTAGGAGTCCTTGCACTCCCTCATCTTCTCCTTCAGGTCATGCTGAACTCTCCTGAGCTCCTCCCTGTCTCCAGACCTGAAGCCTGCTTTCTTCTTATTAAGAAGAACTTTCAGGTCACTGGTGATCCACGGCTTATTGTTGGGGAAGCAGTGTCCAGTCCTGGATGGTACGGTGGAGTGTTCACAGAACTTAATGTATTCTGTGATACAGTCCGTCATGCTGTTGATGTCCTCCCCATGTGGTCCACACAGCACATCCCAGTCCGTGGACTCAAAGCAGTCCTGCAGGGCGTCTTTAGCCTGCTGTGTCCACCTCCTCACAGTCCTGGTGGTCACAGGCTGCCTCTGTACCAGAGGAACATACTTTGGTTGCTGGTTTAGTGAAGTTTATTACTGATGTAACTTGTGTTCTGCACTTTTTTTCTTCTTTTTTTTGGTCTAATTTCCCAAATGTAGGATTCATGTCACGACTGAGCAGGCAAGTGTGTGTGCATGTGTGTTTTTGTGCATACATGCACACTTGTCACCGAGAGATGTGCAGACACATGAGTTGTAGCCATCAGTGGCTTGATCACACCTTGTTGGAACAGACCTCCCTCTGACTGGTAAACAAGCTAATCTGCAGAGTGTGTGTGTGTGTGTGTGTGTGTGTGCGTGTGCGTGTGTGTGTGTGTGTGCGTGTGTGTTCATGTGACGAGGTGTTTAAGATTCAGCGTAGGATCTCGTGGACGACCGAAGCGAGAACAAAGTGCAGCACAGCAAACTGTGTATCGTGTTACGAGCAGGAAGTGACCATATTTGGACGAGCTGGGGGAGGGACGAGCGGTGGATCTGACCCGATCTGGTTGGAAACCTGACGATACTACGTCCAGCCCGCCGATAGCCGTAATCTGACTGCACCACAGGCCTGTCAATCAAACAGACACACTTATTTCGTCAAAAATGACGGGATTATTTGTAGATGGACCGCCAGAAAACGAATAAGGAGCAACTTTAGCTAACAACACCAAAGTAACTTGTGGTGAAACTTTTTGGACTTATAATGTTATGAGACAGTTTGAATGGAAGTCTATGGAGCTGGAGGCTTTTTGGAGCCGACCTCTAGTGGCACTCGGTGGTATTGCAGCTTAAGACGCTTCCGCATTGGACTCATTTTACAGACCCGGAAGCTATGAACACTTTTATATCCAGTCAATGGTTCAGACTTTTTAGTCACATTATTGGACACATGCAATACTAATTATCCTTTTCTTTGATTCAAGAATCCAAAAATGTTGCACCCAATGAATCATTTTGCCTTTAAACAGTAATATGTTCATATTTCTTGGTTTTTTTTCCAACCATATTTCCAGTGGTTGGTGTTTCAGGTTTAGGGGCAAGGGACTCTGGACTGAACCTCCTCAGGGTTTTAGTGATGATGGGGGCCATGGTGGGGGTATCATGGGCCTGGGGAGGGTCCCACTCTGACTATCCTTCAGAAAACAGTTCAATACAACCTGGAGGTTAGAACTTCATTTTTTTTTTTGTCACTTGTTATATATTGTTACATCCATATTAGGCTAATTCATGTTTGTGTGTATATCCACGAGATAAATGTGTGTGTGGAAGGGGATCCATCTCCTTAATAAGAGAATTGTTATTATTATTATTATTATTATTATTATTATTATTACTATTATGGCCGTGGTGATGACCCATGCTGTGTGTGTTTGTGAAGTTTTGTGTGCATGTGCCTGTTAAATAAAGCCTGTAATTGCACTGGCAGCTTTAGGGCTCCCCAGTGGGGTGTGTGTGTGTGTGTGTGTGAGCACACTCATGTCAAAGGTTGAAATAGTGAAATAGTGGGGTGACAAGGGGCCAATTAATGTATCACATCTGTTTTTCCCCTGTGCACCTGTTTCTGCATCAGGTTAAAGAGCAGGTGTGTGTGTGTGTGTGTGTGTGTGTGTGTGTGTGTGTGTGTGTGTGTGTGTGTGTGTGTGTGTGTGTGTGTGTGTGTCTCCATCGTGCACGTCGTCCACCAACAATAAGTAGTGCATTAGACCAACCCATCTCTGTCCTCATCTTTGGCGTACGTGGACACACACACACACACACACACTCACACACACACACTCGTAATGAAATCACAAAGCCTCCATATCATTGCTATCACAGAAAGATATAAACCCATTACCTTGTTCCTTTGGGCATGAACACACACACACACACACACACACACACACACACAGACAGGTTTATCATTACACGCTGTAAAGCTTTTCCAATTGTATTATCCCTCTGATGTCCTTCTCTCTGTTGTCTGTTCCAATGCCCGGGGTGGAGAGGACAGATAGGGTGTGTGTGTGTGGGGGGGGGGGGGGTGTGTGTATATATATATATATATATATATATATATATTGGTGTGTGTGTTTTAGTGAAGAGGTATCTTTTAGACGAGCTTTAAAAAAAAAAATGGACAAGTTGTTACCCGAACGTTTAACTGTGAATATAAAGTAGTGAAGAGTTGTGACTCCACCAGGAGACGGACGGATGTCCACCCTGTTGATTTGTTTACTTGTCCGACCAGACACCGACACCAACAGGTTAAAGGACTAGGCTGGCAATATTCAAAATCCAATTTACCTGTGTACCAAAATTCAATATAGATTTTTTTTCATCTCCGATGTGAATGAAAAACCAGCAAAACACGTCAGTGAAGCATCATTACCGTGACGGATGTTTATTTGGACACCGGCCTGCTGTGTGAAGACTTCTTACAAGTGTCAAGTGTCCACAATGATCATTTTCAGCTGATATGGTTTCCAGTAATTGTATTCGTCCCTCCAGGATGTTGCAGAGGTTTTTTTGTTTGATATTCCATCAGATTTTCTCAAACCTTGATGTAAGTTGAAGTGTTAAGTGAGTTAGTCGACGGGAACAAAACCTTTATTACCTAATAGTTTTAGCAGAGTTAAAAAAAATTATTTATGCTTTATAAATATTTTTAGGACCTTTTTATTTTGTTTTCCATTAATGACTGAAACAATTAAGTCTTGTTAAGTTTGAGATACAAATCTTGTGTTAGGAATTGATCAACTTTTAACTCCATTAAAAAGCGAGAAGAACGAAAGAAAGAAAGATGGACTGTTTGTTCACATTTTCAAGTCAGTTGATAAAAACCTCTGCGGACGTCCGCGTTGCAGCCTAAAACTTTAAAGTCACTCCTCGATCGTCCTCCTTTGTCTTTCCATCAAGCTTTCTCTCGTGTTGATGTTGTCCCGTCTCACGCAGTAAATAAACCACACGCACACAATCACATTCACAGTGTATAGAGTACATTTATGTCTTACATACGTATATAAAGACACACACACACACACACACACACACACACACCCCAGCGGTGGGCCCGGCTCCTAATGCGCTAACAAGCTCCCTTTCTCCTGCCCTCGCCTCCTCTCCTCCTCCAGCCTCCCTCGCTCTCAAGTGATCACAGGAGTCGAACATCACCACAATGAAGTGCGCTGCGGGGGAGAGAGAGGGAGAGAAAAGGGGGTTGAAATGGGGAGAGAGAGGGAGACTTCACTCTCTCCACTTTTCAGCCACGCACAAGAAAATGAGTTTCTGACTCGACACAAAAGAGCCTCTTTATCTGCCCCCTCTCCTCCATCTTCCTCCCGTCTTGCCTTTCTCTGCTTTCTTTCCCTCCCTCACCAGCCTCTTCCCCTCTTTCTCCCCTTATAATTTTCCCTCCTTCTCTCTCTGAAAGAGATATTTCTCTGCTAATGCCTTTATAAGAGGAGCCATCTGAAATTCAATTACAGCAGATTTCATGGTGGCGACTGTCATTTGGATGGAGGGACAGAGGCAGAGACATGCGAACTCAATGGTTTATATATATTTTTTTAATACCAATGATGATAACTTCATTTGTATGGCAGGTTTCATGAAGTGAAGACACCTAAAACAGGATTCAAATTAGGAAACAGTTGAGCAGACCGCGTGTCTTTTTGGATTATAAAGCAGGTTTAGATACTGTGAACGTGTCTGAAGTCCAAACAGCCGGTATTCAGTGACATCTGGACGTCCGTAGGTTTGTGATGTCACAAAATCAAACCCGCTGTCCAACCTTGTATGTGCAATTAAATAGTTCAAATATTAAAAATTAATCCAGCACTAGTAATGATATAACTTTATACTCTATAACTATACGATATAAAGCGTGTTGTTAGATATACACTCACAGGAGTGCAGTCATTTCTCTCTGTTAAGTGCTTTTAACACTTTAAGTGTATTTTCCCGATAATACCGGCATACTTTTACTCCCATTTGACTTGTAACAGAGTATTTCAACTCGTACTGCTGCACCACAGACAGTTTTGCGTGTCGGCCCGTCTCCCCCGTCTCCCCCGTGGCCGCGGGGAGTCGGTGTTTGTGACAACGGGCCACAGGTGGAAGGCACCACTGAGAGGAACAAAGAGGGAGCGAGGTGTAACGGAGGCCGAGTGAAGATGTGATGTTCCTGTCATTTATCTCAGCAGTGGCAGCGTCTCTGGATGGATTCCTCATTCTTCTCCTTCTCCTCTGTTTCTCACTTTCCCCCCTCGTCTCTGGGCATTTCTTGTCTTTCCTGCAGGTGTCCTTTAAACCTTTTCACCTTCTCAGAAATTATGAAACAGCTGCCTTTTATACGTCCCCGCCCCCCACCCCCACCCCCACTGCTGCTTCAGACACCCGCACGTTATTTAAAGATGATATGAAGATAATTAGGTGTTGTTTGCTGGAATATTTAATAGCTCACATCCTCACATCTCGCATGCAAAACACATCGTTCAGCGGGGGGACGCGGTGCGATGAGGGGGGAGCAGGAAAAGGCAAATGGCGCGATCTCACACACACACACACACACACACTGCATCCTGTTGCTCCTCCTCCCCTCTCACCTCCTCTGCGACTCACTTCACTGCAGGACTCTCACCCTTCTTCCTCTTCACCCTCGCTATTTCCCCTCATCTTGTTTTATTTGTTTTATTTTTTTATTACAAGTTCTCTTCCTCCCTCTGCATCTCACTTTCTTTTTTTGCACCTCTAACCTGCACCCCTCCCTCTCCTCCACCTTCCACTAAATCCCCCTCATTTTCCTCTCGCTTTGTCAGTCTGGTTTTAAAAGTGTTTTCAAAGCAGTGATTGATATTTTTAGATCTTAAAGTTCTCGTTAAATCAAGTGTGGTTAATGGAAAAACTGTCCGACTGCACAATTTTTCCAAAGTTCCTTCCTCACTTTTTTTTTTTTTTTTTTTTGCCATCTTTTCCACTCATCTCCCCTACCCCCCTCCTTCTCCTCCTCCTCCTCCTCCGCCGCCGCCTCCGCCAGTGCACTTTAAAGGAGCCATATTGTTGTTATTATCATTGTCTCTAACTGAATCAGTTTCCATTAGACCTGAATGTCTCTCCTTCTGAGGCCCATAGACCGGCTCTGTAACCCAATAGAAAACCCATGGGCGCTATTACACATGGCCGACCCATTCACAAGGCAACCCCCGACGCTCACACACACACACACACACACACACACACACACACACACACACACACACACACACACACACACACACACACACACTGAAGATTCATTGGCCTAATCCCATCACGCACTCAAAAAGTCACACATGCACTTACATACGCACATCGTGGCCGTTCACAAGCAGCCTTATCAAATAGAAACACACATGAACACTCGGCTCTCATTGAAAATCCCTTGTTATTGGAGCTCGCTGAGCAAATGGTGATTCTACAGGGAGATGATGGGACTGAATGGGGGGTGTGTGTGTGTGTGTGTGTGTGTGTGTGTGTGTGTGTGTGTGTGTGTGTGTGTGTGTGTGAGACGGCTGCGTATGGCTGTCATTATGGTTGGATGTAGGAGAAGGACTGAGGAAGAAGAGGCTAAATGTCATTCTATCGATGAGGTTATCTCTAACAGACGGACCGCTGGAGTCCAGGTTTCCATTTACGCTGCTCTTCTCTGAATCTCTTTGAATTCATCGCTGTAATAGCGGGCGATAAAAGGCCTCCAGTTTACCCCTTTTTCTTTTGTTTTGTTTTTAAGCCACAGTATTGTAAGTGGATTCACATTGGCACAAACCAGGTAAACGGCCTGTGCAGCAAAAATCTTGTTTATTAAACAACCACACTGTATTTTATATCATGATTTTTTTTTTTTATTATTATTATTTCTCTTTTTATTTTGTCCAGTTGAGATTTTTTTTCTTTTACTGAGTCCAAATCAGATTTGTCATTTATTTATTTTCTATTCAGGTCGGGGGTTACTGCTCGTTTGATTTTGCTCTTTTTTATATTAGATTTTGTATTACTATTATTGTTGTTATAATTCATTTTAGAGGTCGCTTTAAAGGATGTGATTGGCCAATTCTTCGGTCGGCTTCTTGCTCTGAACAGTGAGGTTCTGCTTGAACACAGTTTTCTGTCAAAGTTTTCTATTTCACGCGACGGATTTCATGTTTTGGTTTTTTTTTCTGGACCTCCTGAGCGGTTTGGAGTCGACCCAACTCGTTTCATGTTGAAAACTGAAAGGTGAAGTCATTAACTTGTGTAGCACCATTTCAAATCTGATGATACTCGGGACGTGACCGTTAATCTGACCTCAGATCTGAAGAATTTATCTTTTGAATAAAACAGGAAAAAACAGTGTTGGGATTTATTTTTTTATATAAAGACTTTTCCAGTGCCGTCACAGAGTAAACTTACAAATGATGCTGTTTTGTGTTCGTATCTGTGTCTCTTTATTTCCTTTCTTTATTTTCGGCCTTGACCTTTTGCCTCAGCTACGAGGAGCGAGCCCGATACCTGGAAACCATCGTGCAGCACCACCAGGAGCCGACCACGTTCGAGGACTACGCCGCCCGCGTCTACAGTCCGGCTCCCTGCACTCACCTGCCCTCTGACACAGGTGAGGCCAGATGTTCGCTCTCAAACATCTGCACGCAAAATACTCGGCTGCATCCGTCGGTCGCTGCTGCGATGGCAGCGTTTCAGAGAACAGATGACTGATGGATCTGAACACGGTTTTTAATCCCTTTTAAGGACAAAATCTTGCGTAATAGTTATATTATATATATTGTATTAATGTGTATTAATGTGACTCTTTTAGGGATACAGTGACACAACGTGCGTTTGTCTGAATAATCGGTCACTGTCGTTTTTCTCTGCCAGCTGCTCTTCATCTCACCAGCTAATGTGTCAGAAATATTAATAAATGATACAATAATAATCCTCCCGCTTTGAGGCTGAACAACATCTGGCTCAACCCGACAGGCGTGTGATTTCCCCCCCCAAACGATCACTCTCGGTGTGATCCGGTGTTTCGGTGCCGGCGGGAGCTTGTTGCTCCGGGTTGGTTTGTCGGTTCTGGATGTGTTCGGCCTCAAAACGTCGTTTCAGAGCACCGGATCAGAACATCAGACACGTTTGTGACAGCTCGTTTCAGAACCTCTGAATGTGTCTCGTATATCAGGTTCAAAGTTGTTTTAGACGAAATACAAACAGAGAAATGATCCTGTGCTGTGAAATGAACCTGAAATAATAAACCCTGCTCAAATTACTGCAGTCCCCCACCTCCACCCCCTCTACCTCTCTCTCTCTCTCTGTTTGTCTGTCTCTGTCTGTCCCTCTCTCTCTGTCTGTCTGTCTGTCTCTCTTTGTCTCTGTCTGTCTCTCTATCTCTCTCTCCATCTCTGTCTATCTCTCTCTCTGTCTCTCTCTCTTTGTGTCTCTGTGTCTGTCTTTCTCTCTCTCTCGCTTTCTGTCTCTCTCTGCCTGTCTGCCTCTCTCTGTCTGTCTGTCTGTCTCTCTCTCTTTGTGTCTCTGTGTCTGTCTTTCTCTCTCTCGCTTTCTGTCTCTCTCTCTCTCTCTCTCTGTCTGTCTCTCTGTCTCTCTCTCTCTCTCTCTCTGTCTGTCTCTCTGTTTACCTGTCTCTCTGTCTCTCTCTCTCTCTCTCTGTCTGTCTCTCTGTTTACCTGTCTCTCTGTCTGTCTCTCTCTCTCTGTCTGTCTCTGTCTCTCTGTTTGTCTCTCTCTCTCTCTGTCTGTCTCTGTCTCTCTGTTTGTCTGTCTCTCTATCTGTCTCTCTCTCTCTGTCCCCCTCCCCCCGTCCTCTCCATATATTAATCAACAGGTTCCCCCTTAACAGTTCAATGATCAAATATTTTTCTCTCTTTCTGTTTTGTTTATTTTCACCAATTTTATTTATTTATATATATTTTTTTTTATTTTATTCTGAATTCTTTTCACTTAATTGTCTTTCCCTCTTTTTAATTTTTTTGTTTTCATTTTACTTTTGTTTTTGTTTGTTTTTTCCTCCTTTTTTTATTTTCTTTTTGTACCCCCCCTCCTCCTTTAGATCGTATTGTCTCACTTGCCTATAGCTAAAAGGTAAGCCTGGTCACATGATTGACACGCCCCGTCCTGATTGGCTCTTCCTACTGACCTTTCAGCCTAACCTCTGCTCTCCTCCGACTCCTCCACCACGTTGTGTTTCTCTGTTTCTTCCTCTGTGGTTTCTACCGTTGAAGCAGGTCTGCATGTGTTAACAGCAGGAAGGAGGTCTCGTTTTCAGCTCATCACTCAAATGTAGTTTGGTCTGACTTGTTATCACGTTAACAGAAATACCAGCGTCAACTTTTCACCTCATGAGAAATGTTACTCGTGTTCCAGTTCGTATTCTTAATTATTGAAGGCGAGAGTCCAAACCGAGGTTCGTGTTTTTGTACTCTGCATACATTCGATCCAGGTTTGTTTTCGTTTCCTAAAAAAAAAAAAGACTGATGACATGCCAGCGTCCTGCAGCATCTCCTACGTGGGCTCCACATCCTCATCCGCAGGCTGCCGCAACTCCAAACTTCAGTCGTTTGATCCATCGTTCATATAAGAAGATGAATTATTGCATCTTTAAACTCGGCAGCCAAATTACACACCGAAACCAAAACAAAACCTCAAACTGAGCTGCAGCTTAAATAAAACACAAAAGGCACACAAATAAATTTTTGCAAATTATCACACTTTCTTTCTGACACGGTTGATTTTAAGAATTTCCATTTACTTCCTCTTCGATCTCGACTCGTGCAGATTGTTGCCTGATTGAAATAACTATGATTTAACTTTTCATCAATGTGAATATTAAACCACCAAACGTGCCTCAAACCAAACTACACGAGGCGACGTGATGAAAGTGAGACGTCCTTTTGTCACCACGTGAAGTTTCTCTCTCCTGATCCTTCTGCTAATCTGCGATGTCACACTGACCTGGTGCAACTTGACCTTTGACCTTTCTGTATGCTCCTCTCCTCCTGGTTTTGATATGATACACGCACACACTGACACCTTTAAAGGAACGGGGTAAGCGGAGGTGAAGGTCTGCACATCCACCAGCTGTTTGAACTAACATGTTTTTGGTTTCTTTCTCTGTTGCATTTAAATACTGCAGTAGAGCAGCAACATGCAAAATGAAGCATCGATGTTTTCCTTTGTCAACATGTTCATGTTCATGTTCATGTTGATGTTCATGTTCATGTTCATGTTCATGTTCATGTTCATGTTGATGTTCATGTTGATGTTCATGTCTTTCTTCCATCTGTCTTTCCATTCTGTTAAATGTCTTGTTTATTCTTTACACATGTCGCTACTTCTTTTTCTTGATTTTCATTCTTTTTTTTTTCTTTTTTCTCTCGTTCACTTTCCTCTCCCTCTTCCTCCTTTCTCTCCTTTCCTCTTCCTCCTTTCTCTCCTCTCCTCGCCTCTCCTCTCCTCTTCCTCATCCTCCTTTCTCTCCTCTTCCTCCTTCCTCTTCCTCCTTTCCGTCCTCTCCTCTCCCTCTTTCCTCCTGCTCTTCCTCCTCCTCCTCCTCTTCTTCTTCCTTCTCCTCATCAGAGGAGGATAGTGTTATGTATCTGATGGCTCCTAAACCAGTAGACAGTTTTAACCTGCTCAGGGTGAAGGGCAAAGGTCTGAAGCAGAAGGTCCTTCATGCCAGCTGTGAATGGTATGATTGTAGAAAGATAGTTTAGGTCTGAATATAATATTTATATCATATTTGCTGAGCTTCTCTTCCACAGAATCGCTGTAGATGAAACTGTTTATTTGACACTTTGCAGCACTTTTCTTCTGTGTTTTCACTAAATTCAAATATGTGAGGAATAAAAACATTACCAGGCAGAGAAATGAGCTCATGTTAAGCTCATTGAAGCTTCATTTCTACATCATATCTTAGCTGAATTTATGTTTTACAAAAACAAAATAAGAATCTAAACTGCTCGGTGTGTAAAGAAGGAAACGTTGGCGAGCGAAGTGAAGCGATAGTTTATTGTTGCTCAACACGAGTCAGTTAGTGACTCTGAAAATAAAAATAAATGACAAATGAGGCTCTGTCGCAAAAAAATAAACAAATTAAAATGTAGAGAGAAAAAACAAGAGTCTCTGTAATGATGATAAGAAAAAGTAAATTGATTGTTTAGTTTATTTCATCATTGAAGCATATTTCTCTGTTTCACGTTAATTCTACGTCGTAAACACGTCTGTTGGTTTTTAGGGAACCACGATGAACCCGTTAGAACCTGTCTGTCTGTCTGTCTGTCTGTCTGTCTGTCTCTGTCTGTCTGTCTGTCTGTCTCTCTGTCTGTCTGTCTCTCTGTCTCTCTGTCTGTCTGTCTCTGTCTGTCTGTCTGTCTCTCTGTCTGTCTCTCTGTCTGTCTGTCTGTCTGTCTGTCTCTCTGTCTGTCTGTCTGTCTGTCTGTCTGTCTCTCTGTCTGTCTCTCTGTCTCTCTGTCTGTCTGTCTCTGTCTGTCTCTCTGTCTGTCTGTCTCTGTCTGTCCGTCCATCCATCCATGTGTCTGCTTCATCTGTCTGTCTGTCTTTAGGAATCTGTGCCTCAGTAGATGGGATGTAATTTTCTTGTTGTCCCTTCACCCTTTGCTTCTTATTTACCTCCACCCTCCTCATCCCCCCTCCCCCTCCTCCCAAAACACCAACACACACACACATCCCCTCTCCTCACCCGTCTTCCCTAAACATCTCCTCCTCTTCCCCCTCCTCCTCCTCCTCCTCCTCCTCCTCCTCCTCAGGCTCCTGCCTCGAGATTCTTCGGGGAGAAAGTCCGGCTCTTGGGGAGGCCGGGAGCGACTCGGCGTCCCCCATGTCTCCTCGGACTAGCAAGAGCCGCATGTCCATGAAGCTGCGGCGCTCCTCCGGATCGGCCAATAAGACCTGAGCTTTCACCCCGTCAGGAAACGAAAGCTTTGCCTTCACTCACGTCAGCCAATCAGAAGTGACGTGATCCTGAAAAACACTCCTCCTAAAGTACTCGGCTTTATAGTTATAATCAAAAGTAAAAGAAATATATATAAAACATAACACAAATTAAACTAAATCATTCGAGCAAAATCCTGCGATATTATTTTGAGCAGAAAAGAATGATAATCGATGTTCTCAGAAATGAACCTCAGTGGTGTCGACAGACTTCAGCATGCTGCATTTCTGATTGGACACTGGCCATGTAATAAAGAATATTCTGTTGTCGGCACTCTACTGTAGCTTTATTTTGAAAATGCTCACCGCTGCTATATATATTTTATATATAAAATATTTATATTTTTTATATATTTCTTTTATATATATATTTACATATATATATAAAACAAATATATAAAGGTATATATATGTATAAAAATATATATATGTATATATATTTGCTTGACGACCAGCTGCAGCGGCGGTGCAGCATGATGATCTCTGCTGCCGTACGAACAGCTGAAGTGAAGCAGTATTAGAAACCTGTGCCATGTTAGAAAGTCCTCAGTGCTAACCAGGACTGCACAACGCTTATTTGTGCCACATTAATACTCTGCAGGTTTGGTGAGTCCGGCTGCAGAAGAAAGAAAAGCCGAGTGTCCGAGTGTCTCGTCGGGTCGTTGAGCGCTGCTGTGGGGGAGGGGAGGGGAGGGGGGGGTATATTTGTACTATAGTCAGTGTGTGTAAAGACAGAAGCAGGAGTTTTGATATCAGAGAAGCAGAAGGAGTTTGATGGCTGTAAAGTTCTGCGAGGAGAAAGCAAGATGATAAAAAAAAGGAAAAAAAAAGCAGTATATTTTTGTTGTGTGTGCAGCGCAGAGCTGCAACGATAAAGACAGCGCTGGTTTCTATTCAGTCTTCATAACATGTAAATACAAACGCACTCATTAGCTAACGGTTTCAAAACAAACCCGTCTCTTGTGGATGCGGCTCGTCGTGGAGACAGAACTTCTCTCGGTGTTTCCATCCAGAGGAAAACGACTGAACTTACACACTCGTGTGTGGACGAGGACCGATGGGGCGACAGAAGTCCTGGAGACGGACTGAGAGGACGCTCCTGTGTTATCTTGGCTTCTCTTTTCTTTTCTTTTTTTGCTGTAAAATGTGGACAAGCACTGATATTAATTTACTTTCTTTCTTCTTTATTTTTGTTTTGTTCATTTTTTGTTTGTTTTTTTTAATTGACTGTAAATTGTGTTTTGACCCAAACAAGAATGTTGCTGTATTTTTCAGTCAAGAACCAGCTTTTCTTTCTTCGTTCCGCTGACTATATATATATATTCTGTATATCTATATATGTATGAGTATAAATTTATATACAGTAGATATATGAATATCTAAAAGAATGTACAGTGTGAGGAAGCTTGTTGTGTATATACGGTTATGTAAGAATAGCTGCCAAAGCTCAGACCACATATTAGCTTAAAACAAAGGTTGACACTAAGATTTTATGCTTCAGCGGTTCCTCTTTCATAACCAGTTTGCTCTTTATTATTGAGGAAGTTAAAGATAATCCTATTTCACAGCCGGATCCTGGAAAATCAGAGGAAACATGAGGATTGTCCGAGATCTTTTTCTTCTTCCCTCCAAACATGAATGGTTATAAAAGGCAGACTTGATCTGGAAACCACAAATATGCACTTAACAACACTCCAGCTTCAGATTTGGGCTTTTTTTTTTTTTTCCTCCATCATACTCCGACTAACTGCCACCGAGAGACGGTTCAGCCCTTTGTTTCGGTGTTTGTGGTTGTTTGCGGCAGTTTTGGGGGTAAAACAAAAATCAGAGTGGAAAGAAGACGGATAGTAGAAAGGAGGGAAGAGAAAGAGACGTCTGATTATCCTTTTATTTTTTTTTATTTTTTCCCCGACACTAAATCTGCCCCCTTTTAGACTCGTCCCCAGTTCCACTTGTGGATGGAGGGGATCCGTATGGAACAGTGAACAAATACCATTCAGGGTTTTAACGTCCTCGCGTCAGTAATAACTCCCAAAATCCCCCGGAGAGGTTGTGGTTTATCGAGATCAAACGCTCTTCTATGACTTCTACATATTTGTTGATTATTTCCTTTTTCTGAGGCCTGACTGGTCTCTGGACAGGAAACATGTCAGATCTGTATTTGAAGGTTTACATCTGTGTTAAAGCTTTTGCATCATACTTCACTTCCTTGAAGTCTGTGGTCTGTTACACGTTTTATATTTTTGTTTCAGCCGTAGATTCTCTGGAGAGGAAAGGTATTGTGCAACTTTTTTTTTTTTTTTTTGACCCCCTGTGGGGTTTGAAATAGTTAGTTTTTAAAAATGCCAACGATGAAGTCAAATCCATGATCTGTTACTTCATGTGAGAGGATTTGAAGTCAGCTGAGATTTGAGTTGCCCCTTTAAATTATTGCTGTTATTATTATTATTATTATTATTATTATTATTGCTGCGATTGGAGTACCGTTGATTGGTTAAGACATGTGGTCTCGTGGCCCCACTGCACCCTGGGACCGACCTGTACATGCTGTATATAACGTCGACTACAGATCACTAACTGCGTGTGTCCCCCCACCCCTCCCTCCACCCCCTCCGTCTGCTCGGTTACCTTGACGACCGGAGTTTGTTCAGTCTCCGTCCCGAGCCACGCGGCAGCACCGTGTTTACACTCCTTTAAACTGGTTGGATTTAAATAGCTGAGGCTCCGTGTGGTGACTTGCTGCTTTAATGTTCCACGTGAAGGATCGTTCCACAGATTGTAAATAGTCCTCAAAGGTTTCTCTGATTAGCAGCAACCAAACTTCTACTCAAGTTACCCAAAGGCAGTCTGTGTGCAGGATTTTTACTCCGTTCATTTATGTTTCTTTTTCTTTTTCATGCAGCAGCAGCAGAATTTCCCGCCACGTAAATAAATCTGTAGAACTTGGGTGCCTGCGTGTCCGTGGATGCTCTGAACGTGGAGAGCTGTCGTCCACGTGGTAGTTTGGGACACAGCTGATATATGTAACTACTGACTATACATACTGCATGACACCAGCTCAGTACTAACTGCATGTTTTGATCATATAACAGCTGTATGACCACTCTCTCTCTCTCTCTCTCTCACTCCAGAGGTGTTACTGTCAGACCTGTAGTATGTAAACACGTGTAACGACGCAGCGTGGATGTGCGATGATGCAATTTGACAATAAACGATTCATACCAACGACTGCTGGACCGATTCATATCTTCAACGCGTGCGTCGGCTTCATAATGTCATTTATATGCCGACGGTGCAGAACTGCTTCATCGATAAGACCGTGTTAACATTTATTGACAATCATTTAGAATCAATTTCACATTCAACTTCAACCATATCAAAATAGGACTGTACAGGCTTCATAAAACCACAGTTACATTTTCAGCATCATAAAGGCATTTAGCAAATATATCAACAGTAACAATAAAGACAAAAGGGCTTTTTTTTTTTAATTTATTATTTTTTTACTAGCAGTACTCATTAAATGTTCCATTTCTGTATGAAAATATTTTTGAGATTTTAACTGGTACATTTACTATAAAAGGCATATTATGGTCTGATTGTGGCTTGTTTCATTTATTTATGCATTTATTTATTTATTTATTTATTGTTCACTGTACATGAAATTGTCTTTGAAACAATCAGCTTTGATTCTGTCTCCAGTTTCTTCAGGTAACAGAAGGTCACTTTGAGTCCGGCTCTGCTCCACATGTTACAACAGCCTGCAAGGTGTCACACTAACACTCCTCCCCAGCTTCAATGTCACGTTATTACTTTACCACAGAAATTTAAATGATGTCGAGAGAACTGTGTCAATCATGGCTTCCATACTGTTTACTCCCCTTTCTTCTAATTCGCCCGTCAAAGTGACATTTTGTCAGTTTAACTGTGTTTTAATGCCAAATCATTCAGTAAGAGTGTCGTCGTAATAATCTTGCAGATATATTGAATATCTTTTCTCTCTCTGTGGTCGTTTTCCAGTCAGTCAGACACCTGTGAAGATGCTGAGCGTGTGTTTGCGGACTTGGTTTCAGCACCGCGGACAGTTCTATTTAAAATACCGAGCAAAGTTTGTGTCCATTTTCTTTTTCATCACCGTGGACAACTTTTTAATCGTGTCTTATCGACCAGGATAATCAACGACTCAGCAATTTTCCAAATATATATATATGTTTAGCATCTCGCGCTCGGTTTATGGTCTCACGGTCATCTGCAGCAGCATCACCTGCCGGTTCTCGGTGGGATGAGACTTGTTGATGTGCCTCGTGAGCCCCGGGGAGCTGAAGAACGTGGAGGGACAGTGCTTGCACGTGAAGATCTGCTGCTGCTGCTCGCATTCCCCGGCGCTGCTCTCTTCTCTGAGCGCGTGGAAGACGTCCGGTCTCCGTCCTCCTCCCAGCGTTTCCGTCAGCAACTCGTCCCTCATCGCGTGCCACAGACAGTGCTTGTCTCTGATGTCAACCGACGGGAAGCGCGCTCCACACAGGTGACACAGGGACACCTGGCTCTGTCCGCCGCTGCTCTCGCGCGCCTGGCCGTAAGGTGACGGGGGCGGAGACGCTCGCGCTGTCATCTCGTGCGCCGCCAGGTGTTTCTTCAGGTAAGCCTGTCGGCGGAATTTCTTGCCACAGTAGCGGCAGTCGTACGCTTCCTCCTCCGGTAACGACTGGACAAACGGTAAAGGGGCATGCGGTAGTGACAGCGGCGGTTGCTGCTGCGACAGGTCCGCGCGCTCGTCCGCGTTCCCGTTCAGCAGAAGGAGTCCCGCCGGCGGGCTGTCCGCAGCTCTCACCTGCTGCTGAAGCTCCAGGCAGCTTTCAACCGAGTTCCGGTAATGAGGAACAGAATCGTAGTGCGGAGGCGCGAGGCCGTCGCTGTCGGGACTGTCCCGAGCCCGACCGTGCAGCAGCAGCAGAGATGGCTCGCGCCTGATGCGGGAGCTGTCCACCGCTCCGTAGTGCTGATTGGTATTAATGCGCAGCAGCTCGTTCTCTTTGCCCTCCATCTCCACCGGCTGCCTCTCGTGCTGAATGAGCCCTCGTGCCTCTTTTAACGGCTGGCTCTTGTTCGTCGGAGTCTCTCCTACTTGGTTGTTTACCGGACGAGGTTTGTGCCACCGGCGGTGAGAGGCCAAGTTGGCGGGACAGCTGAAGACTTTGTCGCACTCGGGACACCGGTACTCCACGCGCACTATGCGGGAGCACTTGTGCTGCGCGAGAGAAAAGGGGTCGGGGTACTCCTCTTTGCACAGCTGGCAGATGAACTCTCCCAGCGGCCGATTCCCCGCGTGAGCAGCCGACTTTTCCCGCTGCCTCCTCAGCTCCGGGCTTTCCTTCTTGATCCGCAGACCCAAAACCGGCGAGGTGGTGACCTCATCCTCGAAGTTAAGTTTCCGGTTCACTTTGGGTTTCTTTGACGGGTTGCCCACCGGCTGTTTGTTGTGTCTGTTGTTGTTCAAGCGATGATCCGGATCGATGAAAGAGCGTTTTCTTGCCGCGTGCTGCTGCTCGTGGGTTACCAGTGTCAGCGGCGGGAACAGGTGCAGGTGACCGACGCTCGGGTCATATTTGTCACCGTGGCCGTAGGGAGGCGCGTGGTGGCGGCTGCTGCTGGCGAGGAGCCTCTCGATGGAAGCAGAAACGGAGGTCGGCGTCGAGCTCACCAGGAACGGCAGGTCCGGCAACCCCGGTACCGGAGACGATGTCGGGCACCTGCCGGCGAACAGCGGCTGTTTCTCTCCTTCCTCGTGCTGCTCCAACAGTCTCGTGCCGACCGGTTTTACCGGGCTGCAGGACTCGGTTAATGTCAGGTCTGGTGGAGGTGGGGGTGGGGGTGGGAAGAAGCAGGGGAAATCACCATCGGGACTCAAAACGTCCACCTCGCTCACCTGCTCCTCGGTCTCCGGTAGCTGCGCGCGGCGGTCCGCCTCTGCCTCGAGCGCGGACTCCACGTGCGGGCTCCACGCCTCCCTGACGCCGGCGGCTTCCCTACGGGACATCGGGAATCCTCCTTGTGGCGGTTGAAACGGGAAAACACCGGACACATGGTTCTCCGGTCTCGTCGCTTCAGAGTTGTTGCCGTTGTCGCGTGCTTCAGGTTTGTTGTCGCCGTTATTTCGTGACCGGTACGAAGCCGAAACTCGCCGGTTTCTCTTCACCAAGAATCCTCGAGGCATTGTGACGATGACGACGGCGCTCGGCGCGTGGCACCACCGGGCGGAAAGGACAACAACTCTTGTCTCGAGCTCACTTTCAAGTCGAGCTTTGAAGTGGCAGAGAGACAGAGAGCAGGAGGCGCGCGCAGGTGAGCGCACGAGTGAGAGACGGAGGGAGAGAGAGAGAGAGAGAGAGAGAGCGTGCGTGGTGCGCGTGTTTGTTTTTATCGACCAGTCTCTCTCACGCACGCACACACAGCTCGTAGCCCCATAATTACAGGACTATTATTAATCTATGTATTTGAAGTCTTAAATTAACCATCAGACGTCAACATTTGCATTTCTGTGGACAAAGTGCTTCTTCAACGATAATAACCTCCTCAAAACAGGCTGGTTTAACTTTAAAAGAAGCTTCCAAATGAGGAAAACATATTATTTAGACATCCAAATATAACCTACATTCAGCTTAATGGACCGAGAGGTAAACACCGATTCAGCCCGAAGAGGATCTGGAACACGCAGCTCCGGAGGCACTTCTTCATTCAAGGGCTGGAAAAACAACAACAACAACAACAGTGGAGATGAGAGATAAACAGATGTTTGCAATCCAGCAGAACTCAACCCTTAAAAAGTCTTTTAGAAATGTATATGAAGTATGAAGAGTAAAATCCCTGCAGGTGCTGCATGCAAGTAAGTGTGCAACATGTTCACCTGCTGGCGGCCCAGATAGCAGAACTTTGTTTGATTAGGTTTGTCCCCTCAGACTTCAGGGGTCAGATTGAACTCCTTGTGAAGAACTTGTTTCCGCGACCTGCTGAATTTGGCCTTTGAACACTCACCGCAGCCTGCAGACAGAAAGTGATGTCCCGAACTGGCCTCATAACAGAAGAACAGCACCTTCAACCCTTTTGGCTGTTTGAACACACCTAAAACATTATTTCATGAGCTTCAAAAATATTGTCACCTGGCCTTTTAATTTTACCCTTTTTATTTGACTTTTTTTTTTTTCTTTTTCATTTTTGCTTGCTGAAAAAAAAACCGAGATGCTTAATGTTTTGTTTTCTACCTCTCATTTGTAAAAGCTGATGTTCCCTCGGCTGTCACTCAGAAACATGTTCAACGGACGTCTCCAGGAGGAAGCCCTGATCAGGTCAGCACGTTTCTGGTGAAGTGGGTGGACTGAGGACCAGCTCCGTGGGGAGGCGGGGACAGATCATATCTTTTTAAGGCCGCTAATGACCGTTTCTGTCCCGCTGAAGCGTCTGATTATCGCTCCCTCTGTTGTTGGTGGTGGTGGGAGGGAGGGAGGGAGGGAGGGAGGGAGGGAGTACCTCGGGCGTTGCTTTCCCTCTGCGTGTGTGTATGCGTGTGTGCGCGCGCGTGTGCATGTGCGCGCGGCGTTATCTCCCCAGCAGAACAGCAGTGCATTGAAGGAGAGAGAGAGAGAGAGAGAGAGAGAGATTGTGATCTGATGTGTGTTTATGTTTGAAGGACTATTCACACACCCCCCCCCCCCCCCCCACACACACACACACACACACACACACACACACACACACACACACTAGAAGCTGCTCTCGCTGATAAGAGATCGGAGGGAGGTCCGTCCATCCATCCATCCATCCATCCATCCATCCAGCCTCTCCCCCCGGGCTAAGGGGGCCCCTCTGTGCGGGCCAGGCGCTCTCCAGCTCGGCCAGTGGGCTGCGGCCAGCCGGCGTCGCTGTCTGGAAATCAATCAAGGAGGATGAGCGTGAGAACGAGCTCGAGGGTCGGGCTGCTGGCCTGACGGGGGCCGCCTGGGGAACAGAGATGAGATGGGTGAAGGAGAGTCCAACACTAAAAACTAATTAAGCCCGAAGGCTGCAGGGTCCAGAGGTCTGGTTGTTTTTCCCTGTAATTGTCTAACGTCTCCCATGATGACCCACGTTACTGACCCTGAAACGGTGACTGAGGCTTCTTGTTGTGTTACAGCCCATTCATACGGTCGTATCTGAATCAGTCGAACCGCATTTTGTTCTCTGCAAGCCCATTTCCACCAGGAGAGAAACATCGATGCGAATGTCAAGACAAAAATAACGAATGAAAATACTGTGAAGCAAACTCAAAATTATGTTTTTTTTTTTTTAAATCTCAAATTAAGCCTCATTTTTCATATATTTCATTTTCGAAACACAGTGACAATCATTAAATTATCCGAATTAACTTCATTCATTGTTTTCCTTAACAAAGCAGATGTACCGCATTACTATAATAATAATAATAATAATTATAATTATACACGCTGTTACTCTTCCTCTTCAGTAATTAAATACCTTCTCCACTCACTGGTGATGAAAATGTAGATTTTGCACCAGGCCCTCAAATGCAACACCATTTCATTGGGATGCAAATAAAGTGTTGGCTATCACAGTTGGATTTTATACAACATTTTTTATATTTAAAATATAAATGTAATTTTGTTTTCTGCTTGTTGGAAATCATTCCTGGGCTGTTGTTTTGCCCTCCATTTATTTTCCCACTACACTGCACATTTACTCTTCAATAAATGTTTGATACATCATTCGAGCAGTGTGAAATTACAGTTTAACCCATCTGCCCTTAGAGCTGATGCAGCCAGCAGCTGCAGGCTGTTCTCATATCTTGGATGCCATGAAGGTGATGCTTCTTTTTTTTCTGCAAGATTGAATGAGAAAATCTTTCCTGGTACACGGATGCACACCGAGGAGTAATATTCAGAGGAAATAAACGGGACTGAAATCACATTATGAGACAAAACAAAAGCAGGTTGGGACACGAGAGGAGCGGCACAAGCATCAAAAACCCAAAAGTTTTCTGCAGGCTGATGTGAGGAAGGACGGGATGGAGCGGCTCTTCTAGTTTAAAAACAGGTTAAATGTTCTCCGTCCATCTCCTGTAAAAATATGGATCCACAGAGAGTCTAACGAGGCTGCAGGACATGAAACGTGTGTCTGCAGTTTGCATCGCATCACTGGGCAGTGAGGTGGATAATCCTGCAGACTGCTGAAAATGACTCTATTGATCTGTGCTTCTCAGTCACAAGCCGGTAAGTACTGCAGTATTATACAGCAGATGTGTCTGTCTGTTTACATGGAGTTTATATCTCAACTGATGGGAGCTGTGTGTGTGTGTGTGAAGCTAATGAAGAGTTTGGTAGTTTATTGTTTCAGGGCTCCGTTTTAATGTTTTTAATGTAACATTTGGTTTCTTTTACTGTCAATAACACCAGTTTTTTTTTTTTTTTTTTTATGTAACCATGGGAAGGAAATAGGTCATAGATTTTCCTTTTCAACGTGTGGTTCATAACTACAAACCAGGAGCATGTGTTAAAATCTTGTTTTTACACAGAGTCAACGGGCTGTTAAGTGTCTGGGCTTTATTGTTGCTGCAAAAATTATTCAAAGATTTAAGGGGGAAAAAAACAGAATTAAGCTGCGCTACACTGGTTTACACCTACAGAGGAGACTGGGGGACAAGTGTAGAATGATTTCATGTCAATTTTACACTTAAATGCACAACCTTTTAGGACTAATTCCTCCTCTTAAATTCACTCGTTACACAGATACCCATTCTTGAAGTAAAAAGGCTAATTCAGAATGTTTTTTTATGTGTGATCTATTGAATCAGGAGTCTTAATAATGGCTTGTTTGCTTGTTAACTTAAAGTTCAATCACATAATTAAAAAAAAAGAATGTGAAATAAATAATCCCTGCTGATTAGTCAATCCTGTTTCACTGATATCATCTTCAGTAAGATCATGAGAGTTGGCAGCCTCTGACTCCTCAGTCTGTCCACTCTGATGGAGGACTGCAGGTGTCTGTCACCTCTCGGTAAACTGGTCATCTGGCGCCATCTGGTGGTGCAGGACCGTCACATCCAGATGTTTGGAGCTGTTTCGTTGGCTTGTAAACGGGAATGGGAAAACAAATCCAACCTAAAGGCTTTTAACACCAACTTTCTACTGTTGCTGACATGACTACAAGACTAATTATTATGGATTAACTTCTGCTG
This sequence comes from Embiotoca jacksoni, assembly GCF_022577435.1. NCBI lineage: Eukaryota > Metazoa > Chordata > Actinopteri > Embiotocidae > Embiotoca > Embiotoca jacksoni. The sequence goes on from NW_027185411.1 coordinate 1,396,934, forward strand.
AGCTTTGTTTGAGCCTTTGTTTGAAAAAAATTCCCCTCGGGGATTAATAAAGTAAATACCTACCTACCTACCTACCTACCTGTTTGACTGACAGCAGCCCTCTGGCGCCCCCTGCTGACAAGAGATCTGGACTAGAGATAAGTAAACAAAGGTTAGATTTGATCTGTTGGCCGCGTGACTCTGCAAGATCATGCTCAGCAAGTTTCCATACGAAGTCTGGTGACAAAGAGGGGGTTAGAAAACAGCCGGTTTTAGAGAAGGGAAGTCTGGACTGCTGACTGTGTAGTGTAAAACCCCCCCGACACCCCCCCCCCCCCCGACATCCCCCCCATAAAGCAGACTCAGCAAAAATTTTGAAGCGTTGACAACACTGATCACACAAAGTTACAGCTGTTGGAATTTCTGCACAAGTGAGCTCTGTTAGTCATTTTAGAGAATTACTTGTTCATCAAATGCAGCAAGTGAGAGTAAGAGTTTGCACTATTCTTGTTAGCATGCATTCTGTAGGAATACATACATATATACATACACTGAGATCACACACCCAAAAAAAAATCTGTCATCATTTCATGTAAACCTGGAAATGATCTGACAGTTTGAGGATTTGGAGACAAGAAGTTTGAACGTGTAACATGAAGAAGAAATATTTAAGATTCTGAGCTACTCGTTGTCTTAAATCAAATATGGGAAATTTTGTATTATTGACAAAAAGTGAGAGATTTCCTTGAGTTGAATCCTTCCGTTGAAGCAGCGTTCAGATGACACTGAGCGACTCATCCAGTAAGTGTTAGAAATATGGCTGCAGCTGCACTAAGCAGCATTGTGATAGATGGAAACACGACATCAGGACTGAGTGAAGATGTCAGAAGTCAGCTTGTAAGTGAAAAAGTGGCTTTCTCAGCATCAAACCATGACAGTGCACAACACCCCCCGCCCCCCACCGCCCCCATCAGAAGATCAATACATCCAGCTTTGTTCACTGACGAATAGAAAAGAAACTTCATCACAGATACAAATGTTGTATAAATATAAAATAGCAGAAAATGTGATATAAATGTTACATTTATCTGATCTTCAAAAACATTCCACAATTATAAAAAGTTATCTGAATCATTTATCAGACTATAAAATGCATTTAATATCTATAATTATAAAAGCAGATTGTGTTATTTACAGTGTGATATATATACATTTTTTAAATCTTTTTTTGTTGTTGTTTATACAGAGAGATGTATAGAGTGGTGAGGGAGAGGCCTGAAACAACGACAAGCCTTCACAGCACATGACTGTAAAATCCTCCCGTGAAGACAAGCAGGAGGCGAAGAAGTCAGTCTGCGGTCTGGAAGCAGGTAAAGAAACAGGTGAACACCGTGAAACCTCGAAGTGTCTCAGAGGTCATGTCTCCGTCACGCTTTCAGTCTTAAAGGCTTCAGGTGCTTCTTAGATGAGTCACTGTTCACTTCGACCCTTCACCATATGTTACTGAGTGAGTGATTCATTATGAGTCACTCTACGTTGTTCATGTCCTCTCATGTCCAGAATGTTCAGGGATTCCCACCAACACACACACACACACACACACACACACACACACACACACAGATACGGCAGGTGTGTGTAGTCACACACTCATGTGACTGTTCTTACACACCTTATTGAGCTCAAATTGCTCACATGATTGAAGCTTCCCAGAACTTATTTGTAATAAATCACAGTTTAATTTCAAGATGTGTCACTTTGGATCATGCAACAAAAACCAGCCCGTTCATTGGTTGCTTTTGTTTACAGGAAATTAATATCTGGGTAACTTCTATAGATCTGATTTAAAGTCTGTGTTTCTTTTAATATATATTTTGTTTAACCTTCGTGTACAAACTAAGACTTCTTTTTATACTGTTATCACTGAACTGTTCATCAAGCAGACTGAAACAATTTCCATGTGCAACAGCTTTTGGCACAAAGAAACAAGTTCGCATTCGACCAGGCAGCCAGGAGCAGTCAGGAGCAGTCAGGAGCAGCCAGGAGCAGCCAGGAGCAGCCAGGAGCAGCCAGGAGCAGCCAGGAGCAGTCAGGAGCAGCCAGGAGCAGCCAGGAGCAGCCAGGAGCAGCCATCATGGTGTGTCAGCGCCGACACTCCTCTTTCATGTTTTCTCTCTCACGTGATCAAGTGTGTGTTTAATTGTCTTTAGAGGAACCAAGAGAAACTCTGAGGTGAGAGATGAGGATTCCAAGAATAATATCTGGGATGGATCCTTCTCACTTCCTCTTACGCACTTTATCTGCACTTGTTTCCTTTTGTTCTTGTAGAGGTGATGGTGTTGTGTGTGTTTTAACAAGACGTTTTTCCACCTTGTGTCTTCAGGCTGCTCCACCTGGCCATCATCCACGAGGCCAAGGACTACATCAAAACCATGATCGACCTGTCCAAGAACACAGACTTCCTCGACACGCAAAACGACCTGAGACAGGTACGCGGGAGACTCCTCTTCATCGTCTCTCCTCTTCATCGTCTCTCCTCTTTGTGGCCCATCCCGTCGCCATGGAAACAGACGGCTGTTCTTAACTGCTGTTTAAAAAGAGGACCGGTGGACACAAAGAGTCATTTATCCCTGAATACTAAAGTTGGGAGGAAGGAAATGTCTTGGTAAGCAAGCCGAATGCCTCGCTCACTTTATTTTAGTTGCATTCGTACTAAAACCGTTTATTACGCAGCACATGATGGTCGATGCTGAGCAGTACCATTCACCTCCACAGTGCAAAAAATACACACAAACTGGTATACAATGAGAGAGGTACCATAAAAACAGAGCTTATCAGAGACTTGATGACACCAGTTCCCTTTTCTTTGCTACAGAAACAACCTCCAACAATAATTAGGTAGTCTGGGCAATCACCGGTCACTCAGGTTAGTTGTAGAAAAGCCTGAAAAAAAAACACTAAAAATCCTGATTCCACCCAGAAATTCAGGATTATTTGTACATTTGCAGCTACATTGACTTCCCTCCACATCTTAGGCTGCTTCAACATATAAGGACTTTTCAGCATGTTGGAATTTTGCTTCTTCACTTTTTGGCAGGTGAAAAAAACGGCATTATTTGGTTATATTAGGCATTTTCAACAGGTAAAAAGGACTGAGTGAGCTATAATCTGTCTAATATAACTCTAATGAGTGATATCAAGGCACTTTGAGGAAGAAACAGCCTTTCAGTAAACAGGCAGGAACTGAAATCACTTTTTGGCAAGTGAAAAACTGCATTATTTCATTTGTGGTAATATTGGGTTTTGAAAAGTATTTCAGCACGTAAAAAAAACAAAACAGGCTGGGCTATAATCTGTCAGACAGAATATAACCCTATTTTTTTTTCTATAAATCGACTAAAAACGACAGGATTAGTTCTTATCTAGAGCAGAACAGGTAAAACCACACAGTCCTCATGAGAAGTGTGTTTAAGGTGACCTCTTTATTTTATATTGTCTTTTTTAAATGACTTACAATCAGTCTAATAGTCAAAAATGATGAAACATACCAAACATACAATCATGGAAAGCATCATAAATGCATGAGAAACCAAGCAATATTGCAAATACTTCTTCCTGCACAATTGGGAAAATTCAATAAAAAGAACCCACTCAGTTTCACGAAGACATCCTTTGCTATTATCGTGGATATAAAGCAACGTGTATTTCCACGTTATTGCGGTTAGGTCTCAATGATACTAATAATTTAAATAAAATAAAATAAGAAGCAGCTCCAGACATGTAGACACTGGTTGCACTGCTTTAACAGGCTGAGCGCGCTCCCGCGAACTAACACTCAGTTTTGGGCAGACGAACACATTATGGCACGACACCGGCTCCAATCACATCTGCAGCATTTTCACATATCAGGGTTTAAAGAGAGAGAGAGAGAGAGAGCACAGTTACTGTTGAGACACTTGGACATCGTTGATTTGTTTGATTCCTCCGTCGGGCCTTTTTATTTGTTCATTCTTGCAGACATCACAGAGCAGCTCTAAAAAGTTCATGTTAGTTTTGCTTTGCTCGGTACTCGTGTTTTCTCTCAGCCTGCTGTGTGCATTCCTTTCCTCCATTCATCTGCTTTATCACGGTTCAAACTACTGGGGTCTCATTGTGCCTTCAAAGCTGATTGTGATCAACAGTGTGCATACACCATATATATATATTTATATATTTGCAATGAGCCGTGGGTGTGACTGCGGTCTATGGTTTCTTGTCCTCTCTGCAGTTGCAGTTTTTTTTTTTGTGCTGGCTTCACACAGTCTTGTCACATAATTTAAAACAAAAAACAAAACAAGTAACAGTACCGCACAGTAAATCATGTGTGAAATATAGGAACGCAATAGTCTGCATGTGTGCGTGCGTTTTCCAAATATGTTGCTCAACAGCTGTTAACTTGACAGTAAAACAAGAAAAACAAAACTGGAGCAGAGAGAGAGAGAGAGAGAGAGACAGAGAGAGGCCTGATCTTCCCAGTCGAACTGATCACGCAGACTTGAACAATGGGAGGCAAAAACAAGGCTGGAGTTTCCCTCAGGCCTCCGGAACACCATGTTCAACCCGACGTTTGTTTTTAAAGGGATAGGTCGCAGCCTTGTGAAGTCTCGCGGCCTTTTCCAGGACTTGGAGTCCTTCCATTTTATCAGCAGAAGGACTGAGGGAGTGATTTGATTGTGGGTTATTAAAAGGACATGTGGCAGAGTCTGTATGAGTTTATACACTTCTCAGTAAAAAACAAACCTGCAGAGGCATCATTCTCTATGTTTAGAGATTCAGGAAATGCCTGCAACCTTTTGACCTCAATGTTTTCCTTTTAAAACAAAAGCAATTAGTATGCATTACAATGAGGGTTGCACAGCACACACACACATACACACACCTTATTAAAGCAAATATAATATAGTACAAGGATATCTGGTGGCCATAAATATGTCGGTGTTATATCATATCACATACTGTATATCTTTAAGAACAAACATGACACAAGCACGACCATGTGGTCAGCGGGGGAAACTCCACAGCAGGCCGGTTCCTTCTTGTTTTGGTCATTTTATAATTCATGGTAAACAAACTGAAATCACACTGCAGTCACACTTCAGGTTTTGGAGGAAACTCCTGTTCTGCAGATCTCTCCCAGCCGCAGGGGGCTGCGGAGCAACCTTCCCTTTTGTTAAACGGTGAGTCAGGAACACCATAAACACAAAAGGTGCAGTTTCAGGCTTTTTCTATGAATGCATCCATTCCCCACCCATGTCAGAAGAGAAACTCATTAATGAAAGTTGTTGCACCAACACACATTTCAGCAGTTTCTCTGAAGGAGGAAATATAAAACATATAAGCTTGTGTAACATACTGTCTTATGTGTTTTCAAGTTATTCTGACTTCCAGGAATTTAGTGTCTCTCCTCCTGGAAGATTTCTCTGCTTTTATTGTTGACTAGTTTGACTTGCAAAATGAAGAAGTAACACTAAACAGTTTGCATGCAAGAGGACTGATTTTAAAAATAACTACTGATTGTAAATATGCAGACAGAGAAAATGCATTTTTCTTTTTTTGGTACAAATACTTCTGGAAACGCTTTTTACAAACTGTACAATTTGTGTGCAGCACATGCAAAACGATTTTTTTTTTTACTGTCTTGGTGACAATCTAAGTAGCTTATTTATATAATGTGTCTGAACAGAAATCCCCTCTTGGAGCCAGCGATCTGGAGGCTCTGCTGTGTTATTCTAGGTGACAGTTTTCTGGAAATCCCCCACCTAGCTGTTGGCTCCGCCCCGCCGCAGCCCACAGGGCATTTACAGCCTGCTGCTCAGCTCCGCGGAGTGTACTACCGAGCGCACCTCATCCCGAGCAGCACGGACTATCGCCATGGACCTGCACCGGACCAGTATATTAAACCAAATGGATTACAGTCGGGAGCCTAAAGAAGGGAAGGCGGCTCCGTCCACGGAGGAGCGGCTCGACAGCGGCTTGGACTCGCTGAAGGAGGAGGAGTACCAGGCGGTGGCGGCCGAGATCCTCCGGCTCCAGCTGGAATGTGAGCCGCCGCAGCGCAAACAAGCTCCGGCTGCAACCGGAGAGCTGCACGACTGGCAGACGCAGATCACGGAGGAGGGAGACACGTAAGTTCAACCGGGAGGAAGGTTATTTATGTGTTTTCGGGGGTGTCGGCCGGAGCGGGCCCGAGCTCGGCTCGGCTCGGGGAGGTAATTTGACACCTTTCCTGCGGGGAATGTCTTCCTCCAGCCCGTCGTTACCGACACACAGGCCCGGGCCTCGCTTCACTCCGCGCCGGGGCTCCATTTGGACGCTTCAAGGGTTTGTGTGACTCCGCTGCTGCGGTGTTAAAAAATATTACACAACACGGGTGTCCGGGTTAATAACGGGTCCGGCTCCGGTCGGACACGGCGGTATTGGACGTAAACAAAAGGCTATTATCAGGAGGGAATCTACTATGGCCGCGGGTCAGAGTGGGAAAGTCCCGGGCGCGCCGCCAAGGAATCCGACCGACGCGCGTTCACGTGAACGAGGAAAAAATAAAAAAAAAAACGAGACAAAAGTACTTTAAATTACAGCAAGAAGAAGTGCGTGCAGGATGAGGGCCGTAAACTAACTCCGGAGACAGACGCCAGCGGGTTATTAAACACGAGATTAAATACGTCCCTAAAATGTTGTTTTTCTTTTCAACGTGATTCCTCCGCTGAGAGATATAGTCCCCCCGCAGTGCTGCGGTCACTGGTGCATGAGGAGTTGGGCCAAAGTTGAACGACTTGACTGGAAGTGCATGAAAAATATCGAGGAACACCAGGGATTATCAACATGTAGATGGAGCCAATAATTCATTTATTTATATAAATTTACTTTAATGGCATTCTGAGGAAATTATCCATATTTATTTATTTTTATTATTATTATTTTTAAATTGCATAAATCACTACTAAATAAAGTGTATTTGAAGTCTTTAAGCTGTTTGAGGGTCTGTGACATGGAAACTTTGTGAATAATTCAGAGATGTATTTTGCAAATTTGACTTCCTGCTGCGTTTTGATTGAAATCCCACTTCTTCTTTTACATCACCGTCGTGGTAGCGTGGTCTCGCATCACAAAACATCACAGCAAGAACATAAAGTCGAGGACTGATTTACTAATTCTCTTTTTGCTGTAGTTGAGAAACCACAATCGTCTGTATCTGTGTTTGCTGCTGCTGACTGTGTGTCGCTTGTTTCCTTTTGTTCTTGTAGAGGTGATGGTGTTGTGTGTGTTTTAACAAGATGTTTTTCCACCTTGTGTCTTCAGGCTGCTCCACCTGGCCATCATCCACGAGGCCAAGGACTACATCAAAACCATGATCGACCTGTCCAAGAACACAGACTTCCTCGACACGCAAAACGACCTGAGACAGGTACGCGGGAGACTCCTCTTCACCGTCTCTCCTCTTCATCGTCTCTCCTCTTCATCGTCTCTCCTCTCCCTCTGAAGGACATTACAACAAAACAGAATAATGACATAATGAAAGTGGCGGCCGACTCAATGACTCTCCTGTGTTTCCCCTCCAGACCGCTCTCCACTTGGCGGTAATAACAAACCAGCCGGACGTGTGTCACAGTCTCCTGGTGTCCGGCTGTGACCCCACGCTGGTGGACAACAGCGGCGACACGCCTCTTCACATGGCCTGTCGCCACGGTAACCTGCACTGCTTCAGCGTCATCACACAGAGCTGCCGGCCGCAGCATCTACACACGGCGATGGCTGCCAGCAACTACAACGGTAAGACCGGAGAACGGCTGTGTGACCGATGACGGCTTTGAGTTTGTTCTTTTAAGTTTTACTTTTTTTTTTTTATTACGCTGAATAATCAGCTGTGAACATTTGAAGCTACACTAAATTACAACGACTGGACATTATTAGAAACATTATATTCTGCGGTGAGGGTCATTTCCATTTTCTGGTGGCCCATCCCGTCGCCATAGAAACAGACAACTGTTCTTAACTGCTGTTTAAAAAGAGGACCGGTGGACACAAAGAGTCATTTATCCCTGAATACTAAAGTTAGGAGGAAGGAAATGTCTTGGTAAGCAAGCCGAATGCCTCGCTCACTTTATTTTTAGTTGCATTCGTACTAAAACCGTTTATTACGCAGCACATGATGGTCGATCAACTTAAGCACATTTAAATGGAAATGACCTTATATGAAAGGGTGGTTTTTTTTAACGGTAATTTGTTGGATGTCAGGACGCTGGAGTCTCCTACAAAGCTTCCGTTATGAAATGAAATGCTCTGGTCTGGTGGTCAGCTCTTCATCTCTTCTTCTTTTGCTCTGTTGCAGGTCAGAACTGCCTCCACCTGGCCTCCGTCCAGGGTTTCCTCTCACTGGTGGAGAAGATGGTGGATCTGGGAGCCGACGTGAACGCAAAGGTAAACGCACGCTGCATACACCCACACGGTGTCCGGACCAGCCGGCCGCTTCTCTTTACGCTTGCTGATAAAAAGTCTCGGTGTCGTGCAGGAGCAGCATAACGGCCGTGGCGCGCTGCATCTGGCCGTGGACCAGCAGAACCTCTCCCTGGTCAAACTGCTGCTGACAAAAGGAGCGGACCCGAACCTCCTGAGCTCTGGAGGCCACACCCCCTACCACCTCACCTACGGGCTGGACAACTGCGACATCAGGAAGGAGCTTTACTCGCTGACCGACCCGGGCCTGAGGGAGCTGCCCGACAGCGAGTCGGACGACAGCGAGGAGGAGGAAGAGGAGGAGGCGTCTGATGAGGAGGTGTGTGTTGAAATCGCAGAGTTTTCCACAGCGCTGCCTGTCTGGGACGTGCGCTCGGTGTGTAACCACTTTTTTGGTGTGCAGGTGGCGTATGACGACATCCAGTGGAATGGACATTAGCAGGAAATGAGAGGGCGAGGAAGTTACAGAGGCAGGAGGCTGTGATGATGATGATGATGATGATGAAGAAGAAGGACAAACGGCTCGGCGCTTTTCTTACTCCTGCAGTGATGTTTCAGGAGGACGAAGACGGTGTGAGCGACGCGGCGGGGAGGGGGGGAGGGGGGGGGCGTAACTGTTCCCCAAAACATGACGGACAGGCAGCTGTGATGCTTGTTGCTGTGTGAGAAGATCGCTTGTATTCTGTGGAGGCTGCAAAATCTTTGTAAAAAAAAAACAAAAACAAAAAAAAAACAACCCATCCATCCATCCATCCATGCAGATGTACCTGTAACAGCTCTGTTGTATGATATTGTAAATGCTGTGTATACAAAGATTGTATTTTTTATGGAAGCTGTGAATGTGTACAGTTGAGCAGGTTGTATATGTCAGGCAGCAAACAGTTCCAGCACACTCCAGTTAAATTAAAACACTCGTATTTAACAGTCCAGACCTTCTGTGTGTGTGTGTGTGTGTGTGTGTGTGTGTGTGTGTGTGTGTGTGTGTGTGTGTGGAGGGGGGAGGGGGGGAGGGAGGGGGTGGGGGTGGGGGGGTCGTCACACGTGAACATCAGACTTCAAACTGTGTAATATCACAATATGAAGCTGGTAGAGAAGCCAGCATATGATCAAGGCTGTAATTAATACATTAATTAGGATATATATTAAATATATAATTTAATATATATAATAATATATATATATATATAATATAATTAGGCTGTAATAATAAAGGGAAATTACTTTGACCACGAGCCTTTTTTTTTGCAGCCGCCTGTGTGTCTGCTTTTATAAACCAAAGCAGCACAGCTGAGTTTCAGTTCGGACGCTTTTCATTCTCATGTTGAGGACTCAACGACTTTTCTTCACTGAATGAGGAACCAGCGACCAATTGTGCGTGTGCGTGTGTGTGCGTGTGTGTGCGTGTGTGTGTGTGTGTGTGTGCGTGTGTGTGTGCGTGTGCGTGTGTGTGCAGAAGAGAGATAAGAGGCTTTGGGAAATTTTTGTGTGTGAGTTTGTGTGTTTGTGTGTATATGTGTGTGTGTAATGAGGGCAATGAAAGAGGAAGACAAGAGGGGACAGGAAATTCCCAGGAACGGATCACTTCAGCTGTTCCCGACATTCCTGCTTCTCCACCCTCCTAAGAAGGGAATCTCTGCGGAACAACAGGAAGCTGGAGTCCAGCGTTTGAGGAGGGGAAGGAAGGGAGTTTAATAAATGTCATTTAATCATTTATTCTGTTGTGCAATTCTCTGTGTGCTTGTAATTCAAATAAGTGCAACTGGTGTAATTATAAAGACCATAAATAGTTTTCCCCAAATAGGGAGAAAAGATTAGATACAGTTCAAATCAATGCATACTAAAAGAGCTGCTGCTCTGTTGTCTCTGTAGGTAAACAACCGTATCTGCACATAGAAAAATCAATTATGCATCTTGATATATCAAACAGTGACCTCGTGTTTGACTCATACTGCAGCACCAGGCTTCCCTCAATATACACCGTTTTCAGACTGTAAAACACGTCGTAGCCATTGAAGGGGGTCCAAATGATAATTGCCCTCAACAATAGTGTGTTTTCTGAAATGTCAATAAAATGTCATAACAACTTCTTGGTGTAGTGTGACAGCCCTTGTGACTTCCTGTTTGGGGCGGTCTTTCCTGTTCTTGGACTGAAGCAGGAAGTTGGTCGTCAGGTACTGAGTCTCACCTGTGCTCGCTGCTCCTCAGATATATAAGCTGTAGCACTCGGCCCGTTTCCCTCTCTCTCTCCCCGGATGTGTGGCTTGTGGTTTGGTTTGAGGTTTGCTCTCTTTGCTCAACACGCCTGACGAGGTTACAGATTTCCATCATTTAGGTTATCATTGTTTAATTGAATAAATCTTGAGTTAACAGCCATGTGTTGTCCTCTCCTCTTTGTCCTTCCTCTGAGCCGGGCTGTGACAAAGTTGTGACTAAGACTGTTGGAGAGTTCCACGTTAGCTTTGGTCTGGTCTAGTTTGGTCCAGTCCCTTTATTGTCCCACTGAGGGTTTGGTCTGTTGTTTGTGGCTTTGTTTTAACCGGAGTTTCTCCTGGTTGGCTCAGCAGTCACTTCTACTCGGGAGCTCGTTGCAGCTTTATTGGATCACCGTGGTGGTGAAAGTGAGGAGAGCAATGCTCGGGATCACGTCCATCGGGTTTCTTTTGACCACCTAATTTATTTTGATGCTCAGGATTAATTCCAGATTGGTGTTTGATTGCAGGAATTTGGTCCAAGCAGAATGTGGCGTTTGGGTTTTCCAGCCGTGTTTGGTGTTGGATACTTGTGATTTGATGAGTACTAGGAAAGCCTCAGGGTTGACTGTTGTTTCTTCACAGATCAGATCTGAGGTGGGCGTTTGTTTGTTCCTGCAGCCACACGAGGTAACAGTCACCAGATCGAGGGTGATGAGAATGAGTTCTCCTTTGGTGTAATACTTCTAAATCCATATTGTTTGCTGTTTCTGATTTCCCTTCTCGTCAATGGTCATCGCTGCCTTTCATCCTGGTTGCTGAGGATGTTGGGACGCTGGGATTCTCTGGACAACGGCAGCCCGGAAAGACAACAGTACTTGTGGATCTTGGGTAACGTATGAAGTACTTGATGAAGTTTGGGGACTGTTTGGTGATGTTGTATTTGACTGTGTAGTGTTTTTGTTTTGTTTTTGTAGAACCCTGTTTTTATGGAAAGAGGTGTTATAACGCCGGCTTAAATGTCCTCTTCCAGCATGATCTTGCAGTCAGGGAGGGTCCTTAAGGTTGATGTGGCTCCTGTGTGGGCTTCAACCACTTCTACAAATACCAGCCCTGTTTCATTGTCTCTCTCTCTCCTCGACTCCACATCTTCTGGTTTGCTTCGGTTAACCTCTTTCCTTCCACCCTCAACACCAGCACACACATTGCTCACCCGTCCATGCAGTCTGCTCACCACTGATGCTGCTCATGTTTACGCCCAATGTTTCTTTTACAGGTACCTTAGTTCATTTGAAATAAACCTTTACGTTGGCACTTCAGCCTGTCTGGTCTCCGCTCCTCTGTCACAAGCATTGAGCCGGTTCATGACGGTCAGTGGGGGAAAAAAATAAATAAAACGTGAGCATGTTCAATGACCCGTCTGACATCTGAGCAGCAGAAGGCGCTATTGATGATGCAGAGAATTATCAAATTTAAGTCATGAAACAAAAAAGACAAGAGCAAGAAAAACTGAGGTTGCAGCAAAGTAAATTTGAGCTGGTAAAGGAAAGTGAAACGTCAGTAAGTGACATCTGGTGGTTCTTCAACAATTTAAACAGTCGGTGCCGAACTGTATTGCCACACGCATCAATGAGCGGAAAGAAAAGACTCCAAAATGATGCTGCTGTCCTCGCAGATGAACATGTTTTGACACATGAAACGTACTTTTGATGAACAGAGACGGAACGACGTCGGCTCAAAAGCTGTTGTTTTCAGATCTCGGTCGGGTTCAGGTTTTCCTGAGGAAGATACAGACTCCTGTGTGAGAAGTGATGCGTGTAATTATTGTCCATAAAGAGTGTCCAACTTTGAAGACACGAGAGACTTCAATGCACTGCACGGCCAGAACTACGCTGGTGTCTCCTTTTCAAATGCAACCTAAACCTCAGTGCAGCAGGTTATGCACCGTTCAGCTCTGAACAATGCATGTTCCCGTGCATGAGGTCTTTTTGTCTTCTGATCTGAGGCTGGAGTGCGTCCACAATTGCCCGTTGAAGGAGTTGATCTTCATCTTGGCTGATGAGGCCTGACGTGTTGACGCACGATGAGCAACCAACGGACCAGACGGCGGCCTCGTCGCGTTATTGATCAACCAGATCAGACGGCATCTTCAGCGTGTGCAGGAACACGATCTATGACTGCAGCTGTTCATGAAGTGAAAACTGTTCCACAAAAACATGTTAAGTTTGCTGCGTCTTTGCCTGCCGAACTCTTGTCTCTATAAAGCAACTGTTTAACTGTGTGGTGCTTATAATTGGGCTGGAGAAAGAGTCTCCAGTGGCTTTTCTACAGGATGGTTTGTTGATGCAGAGGTGGGTGGCTTGTGGGATTGTGGAATAGGTGGTTTTAGCCTATTAATCATAAACGGTCTGCTCTAAAAACTGCTCCCGATGGCACATCTGGTCGTCTGGGAGTGAGGAAAACTTATGAGCGTATCCTTCAGTATTTTTTTGGGCCACGTTTAAAAAGAGACATTTTCCACATTTATCAAGACCTCTCGTGTACCAATTAACTGGAAAACCAAATCAATAATTTAACCTGCTCTGTTGCAACCCACCCCGGCAATAAATCGCCTCATAATTGATTGTGTCGTTCCGCGGCCTCGTTCAAAGTTTGGCTCTGGCTACATGTTAACGGTAATGTGTCCCATGACCAGATATCCAGCTGCATGTCCTCTGAGCACAATCTTTGCTGATTCGGTGTTAAAGCTCTGAGGCAGTTCATCTGTGCTTGGGGTTCCCAAAATAATTCAGTGATCAGGGCTCTAATTTTACATCTCGGCTATTTGAGCAGGTTCTTCGACGGCTTCAGATTAAACATCAAAAGTCATTAGTTAATCATCCTCGGAGTCGAGGTGCTCCAGAACGATTTCACCAACACTTGAAGTCTTTGATTGCTGAACCACTTGGTTTCTCTGCCTCATATGCTGGATAATGGTTTCGCTGAGCCATCTTCCTCCGCTTGGGCTTCTCCGTGTTTACTGGTTAAGAAGCAAGATGCGTCTTTTAGGCCTGGTACAGATTTTCGCAAAGTTAATGCAGTTATAAAACCAGATTGTTTCCCGCTTCCTTGGATTGAGGACAGTGTAGACCAAGTTGGGGCATCAAAATATGATCGCAAGTTTGAGCTCTTAAAGGTACTTTCAACAGATTTGGGCATGTTTAACGGTCAACCAACAAAATGTGTTTCCTGGAGCCACTGTTACATACGTGGGACACGTGGTGGGTCAAGGTGAAGTGTGGCCAGTGGACGCAGAGATTGCAGCCAGTAGAACTTATCCAACCCTCCTCCCCCAAAGAAGAGCTGATGGCTTCCTTGGTATGGCTTGGTAGTTTTTGTGCTAACTGTTCCTCTGTTGTGGCTCCACTTACAAACTTGCTTAAAGCCGAGGTTAAGTTCCAGCTTCAAGTTGATCATGTAATGTTGGTGCTGTTTTGATGCAAGCAGATCATGGTGCCCTGAGACATGTCAGCGACTTTTTCCAAAAAGTTTTAGTGTTATCAGTTACACTACTCTGTGATGGAGAAAGAGGTCCTTGATCATGTTTGGGCTCTTCAACATGTTCATGTGTATGTTGGTTCAGGCTGCCTCCAAAATATCATTAAAATGTCATATTGTCTTCCAACATGTCATAAAAAAGTCATCGTAATGTATCTAATAAATTGAAAATAAACAGCTAATAACAAGAGACGGAGCCTTTGATGGTGTTCATGAAAGGAGAATATATTTCACGTTTTCTACTCCATAATGGGGAACAGATTGTTTTTTTTTTTCTCAGTATTTGCTGTAAATACAGTGAAAGAGTGAAGAAAGCTCACTGTTCAGTTTGGGATGAATTTAAATTAAAATAATGTATATTGACAACATTTAATTTGTATTTATCTATCTCATGACATTTTAATCGTGACAATCAGTGAGAGCAGAGAGGCCATAGTTAGCAGAGGTGTTGTCTCACTTTGACCTAATAAATAAATAAATAATAAACAAAAATGTTCTGACAGCTGTCGTATCGGATCGATAAAACCTCGGTCAGACGTGCGTCTCATTTTGTAAATCTGATGTCGATTCTGCTGCGACGTCATTACGAACATTTCCAATCAATCTAAACCGACGGTGGTCGGGATGTTAAACAGGAATACCGACGCACAGACACGTAAACATGTTCCATAAAAACACAGCGTTTAATAGAAGTGCGGTTCTGTACAGAGAGGTTGAGATGATGATCGAGCCGACTTTGACCTGAGCAGACTTAAAACAGAGGTGTGATGATGGAGACCGTCGCCGTGGGAGACCTCCCACCGCTGTTCCCTGGGTTGTTACGGTGTCCACGGCATGAACATCATCATCAAACTGAACACAATGGAGAGAGAGAGAGAGAGAGAGAGAAGACTGTATAGCAGACGGGTAAAGTGAGAGAGATGTAGTGGCAGCCCTGAGTCCATGTGTAAGAGGTATTGTGCTGTCGCTGCGGTGCGTTATAACACCTCCGTCGTCCACATCTGCTCGTGTCACGTTCAGCAGAGACGGAAGATGAATCGTGTGATGGACTGACGTGAATGTCCAGGATCAGAAGGAGAAGGCGGGAGGAGTCGCTGTGTGGACGCCATCCCGTCGTTGTTTGAGTGTCGGTGCGGATGGATGACGGGTCGAACCCACCTGATGTAAAACGTCTTTTATCTCCCTGTTTTTTTTGTTTTTTTTATACATCTCTTCTGAACGAGATGACACCGGCTCCTCATTTGTTTTCTTTCTACTTGAGACTTTTGTGTGAGGGATGTTTCAGTCTTTCCGTTTTTTTATCGTCCTGTTTTCTAAAACTTGCTGCCAACTTTCTTCACTCTCTGTCAGACAAAGCGATCAGGTGAACATCGATCTCCTCCTCGGACAGAATCCTGGAACACAAACCCACAATTTAATGGCCATATATTGTATTATTTTTTTGTGCGCACACACACACACACACACACACACACACACACACACACACACACACACACACACAAAACACTGAGAACAAGCTCAACCATGTAAGCCGTTGCTTTGATCTCATCTCTGGTTTTAGTTTGAGGGAATTTCCATTACAACACTCTCTCAACACTCTTTTTCTCATTTAAAAAAAAACAAAAAACTTATGAATCCTTGACGGAGCCAAAACATGACCAGCTTTTTACTGCTTTGAACTTTCTTCCAGTAACACCCAGCTTCATGTTTATTCTACGAAACCCATTTACAGCAGCAGCTGGGCGATGAAAAGAGCCTTTCACCCAAAATCATTTTTCATTATTCACGGCTATCAAGATATTTTTTTTCTCACTTGAATTGAGGTTCCTGTGTCTTGACGACTCCCACCTCCAGCTCCGAGGGCTTGAAGTCGATGCACAGAACAGTGGAGAGACACGAGATGGCCGTCTGTTCAGAGACAAGAAGGAAAGACATGTTGAAATGTAAGAAAGGAAGGAGAGGAGAGGAAAGGAAATTCAATATTGTACCTTTGAAACAGATGAAGTTGGAGGAGCTCATTGTTTTTAATACCAAAGTAAGATGGAAGATTAAGTGTGTGTGCGTGTCCTTTACCTCGACAGTCTGCTCGTAGGTCCAGTCCAGCTTCTTCTTGACCTTCTTCTCCAGGAAACTGGTGGCCTCAGTCTGTTTGACTCCGGCCGCTGTGGCCTTAAAGCCGCAGTAGTAGCCGGCCGGATCACACTTATACAGCTGCGGGCCCAACTCATCATCCAGCCCGACCACCATCATACCTGGAGGAGGGAGACCACCACGTTAAAAAAAAAGAAAGAAGTCGTCTATTTATTCTACTGAAACATCTGGACTGACTATTAGAGAAGAAAAAAAAAATGCTTGTGGAGCCGCAAACTTCACAAAGTCAAGCTTATATATGTTTGGAAGTTTTTTTAACAGGTCAATTTGACTTGAAGCCTCATACAGCAGATATTAATCACATGTTTTTGATACACACACAAAATGCATGTGTGTCACTCACAGCAGCCGAGCGGCCTCATCTCGGCGTTCTGGGTGTAGACCTGGCAGAGGTCAGCCATGCGTTTGCACAACATGTCCACCGGGATCTCGTAGCCGTACTTGTACATCCAGTTCGCCGCTTCGTACCGAGCTCTCTGCACCTGAGACCTGCTGTCAGCTGGAGGGCGGCGACACAGAGAGACAGAAAGTATTTACATACGAATGACCTGAAGAACGGACAAATACAAGAAATGTGACGCGGGACGGACGGACGGACGGACGGTCGGCCGAGACGTTTACCCGTCATGCCGGTCATCAGGCAGCCGATGTTCTCCGTGATCCTGAACAGATGTGTGACCGTCGTGGCGTCCAACAGCTTGTCCTTAAGAGAGGCACAAGGAGAGACGTTGCTACGGGAGACTCGTACGTCCAAAACCTTCCACCAGTGAAAACATAAATGTGCTGCGTACTGACGGGGACTTTCCTCTGCGTGACCACCACGACGCAGTCCTTCCCCCGGACCGCCACGGAGGTCAGTCCTCCCTGGTTGATGGCCTTGAAGGCGTACTCTGAAGGAGCAACACAAACAGTTTCATCCGGAAGCAAAGCAGCTCGTTGTTTTGGATTCACAGGAACTTTACAGATTATAAATGGCTCTTTATCGGTGTGTTTGTGCTGATGGAAAGTGTTATTTAGCTTTCCGAGGTTTGCTTTTCGTTAGATTTGTTCTCCATCTGGTTCATTTTTATAGAAAGCAGTTATAAGTGGTGGAAAGTAACTAAGTACATTTACTTAAGTACTGTGCTTGCCACATTTCAGAGAAAAATATTGTACTTTCTACTCGATTACATTTATTTAACAGCTTAAATTTACTTCTTCGATGAATATTTGACACGATTGATAAAAGAACAAGCTTTTAAAATGTTATATTAAACAAATGGTTTCCAGCCTGTTTGTCACATTTCAGATGTCTGAGCTGTTAACATCACCAAAAAAAACAACTTCTCACAGTTTCATTTCAATAAAATGATCAAATATTTCATTAAAAATTCGTGAAAAAGTAAAAAAAAAAAAACTGAAAACAGATTTCAGAACTTAATCTCTTGTCTTTTCCCAGGAATCAATAATAATAATGAATCTGCTGTCCCTGTTTATAAAACTGAAAGTAGTTTAAACTAACAGCAACATGCTGCACTATGAATGACGTCATTTATAATAAAGTCTCAGGAGCTGTTAGCACGTTAGCCTGTTAGCTCAGCAGGTGATGACAGAGCAGGTTGACTTTCCTCCATTTCCTCCACTACTGACCGACTTGGTAGAGTCTTCCTTCCGGGGAGAAAATGGTGATATGCCGGTCAAAGCCTGCACTTGACCCGCGAGACATGACGGCAGGAAATAACTGATGTAATTGTGGCGGATACCGAATATGAAACTAAACCAGCAGCAGCTGACGGAAACAAAACAAAGAGAACCGTCCGCACCGGAAGTGATGCGTCCGACTGAGCGCTACCACTTCCGGGTCGACTCTGCGGATTTGTAGTTTTTGTAGTTTGTTTAATACAACTAGTCACAAAAAAAAATCTGAATGAATGTTTCTTATGGTTAAAAATTGGATAAATATTTTTATTTATTTATTATTTTTTTTTAAAGAAAACACAGAACACATCAAACTTGGTAAATCCTTTATTTACAGTTATTTCCAAAGGTTGCATTTGATTCTCATAGATGTTTAAAAAAAAAAAAAAAAAAACTCATGATGTGAAATAAGTGTGTGTTCAGTGCTTTTTGGTGAGACACAACCATCGTTGGGGCACTTCGTAGGTGCTCCTGTCCTCCGTGTCGTCGTCGTAGGGGACGTGCCACGAGTCCTCTGAAGTCTGGACAATGGTGTCATAGCTGGGAATACTCTACCAACACACACACACACACACACACACGGTTCATTGATATGCTTATTTCCCATCATGCCTAATTACACCCTCCATTTTCCTCACCTGAAATCGGACCCTCCTGCCGGCCGTGACGTACCCGTCCACCACCAGCTGATGACCCCGCTGCCACTTGAAGAAGAGCCGTCTGGTGGCTCCGTCCGGCAGGCAGGCCTTGTGGTCCCTCATCAGGTCCCTGCTCACGAACCGACACTCGTTCCCAGAATGCAAAGTGGCGTACAGCAGGAACGGGTCGTCCTCCGAACTGAGAGGCGGGAGAGCGACGTGAATTCACCACAAAATAGATCCTCCGCCTTTTCTGATGATTACGACACCTTTTGATTTTTCGACGTCTTTCAATTCATGCACGAGTTAAATCAGTTGCATTTTCATGATTGAATAAATAATTTGGGATTTCATGTTGCTTTTTACAACGCTGGCCGTGTTTTTATTCTGTGGAGCACATTTCATGCAGTTCGTTGTTGTGGTCAGCTGCTCACATGTTGTCGGTGAAGAAGCAGTGGGCTTTCTGCTGGATGAGGTTCATGTTGTGTCTGTCCCAGGATCTGGAGGGCCACAGCATGTGTTTCCTGCCCAGCACCAGGACGGTCAGGCCCTGACGCTGCAGCTCCGACACCACCGCCAACAGCTGAAACACACACGTACGTACCTCAACACTTTCAAATTGTACTCGAGTTTAAAAGAAAAAAAGTAGAACATGAATCTGTAATGAGCTGAATGTCTGTCTGGAGCTTCATTCAGATACACGCTCCTACAGTAACGTTCGTCTCTGTACTTTCCTCCGTCTGCAGCTACTTCACACTATGAGAAAGATGTGACGGATTTTGGACAGAGGGACAGAACGTAAGTCGTCTCTCGCGCACACACACACACACACACACACACACACACACACACACCCTGACAGACAGATGTGGGCAGCCAGACAAGTAGGCTCGGCGTTGTTAAAAACAGGTATTGGCCACTTAAGACACATAAAGACTCCTACACGCTTCACAGGTTTAGTCATTGTGGAACTACAGCAGAAAAGCCCCTCGGTCGGAGAGACACAACATGTGGGAAGGAACCACTCAGATGTGGACTATGAAACTCGT
This sequence comes from Embiotoca jacksoni, assembly GCF_022577435.1. Classification (NCBI taxonomy): domain Eukaryota; kingdom Metazoa; phylum Chordata; class Actinopteri; family Embiotocidae; genus Embiotoca; species Embiotoca jacksoni. The sequence goes on from NW_027185411.1 coordinate 1,416,650, forward strand.
GTGTGTGCAGAATTATCACGTGCATAAAGGGCAGACTGTGAAATATTTCATACTTTTAAATCACATTTTGCATCCAGGTGCATCTGTTAGTTTCTCACCGTCTCGGACATCTTGCCTCTGTCCTTGTTGCTATTTGCCACATTCAGCCCGTCTACGACCACGTCGAAGGCTGGCCTCCTCTTCACAAACACCTTGAAGCGCTCCAGCTCCTGAAAGCAGAGAGGTATGATGTATAAACTGTGATATCCAGAGAAACATAGATCAGTGAAGGACTAGTTGTTAAAAAAAAAAAAAAGCAGAGATAAAGATAGACAGGTTATGTCTGCATATTGTGCCTTATTGTACAAAAGTATTTGAATTTGCATATCACGACATTATTGCTTGTTGTGATTGAACTGGATTCGTTAAGAGTGTCGACGTTAACAGAAGCTTCTAACAGACAGACGACAATGTGACAAAAGCAGAGAACAGACCGATATTCATACATACGAACTACAATCAAGCATGCAAAAATACAATGCAACTGCCAACCTGCTGATATTTATTCAGTCATATTTACTGTGCTTACAGTAAACAAAAGAACCTGCTGAAGTAAGTGGTCAGCATGCTGATATTTGCGAACTCGCCCTTAATGCAAAGTAGCTCCGACTGACGGGAATCGTCATCGCTTTTTCAGTATTTGATGATAATCTGACGTATCGGACTGATTCAAATGTTGAATTCATGTCGGTGCCTCAAGTATCACCGGGCTCACCTCTCAGGCCACGAATCCTGTTCCCATCTATCCGGTAGATAAAGAGACATTTCACTGAATGTGTAATAAATCTGACCAGCTGCTGTTTGAGGGAAAATCTGAGTCGGGGTCATTAAAGTCAGCAGGATTATCCTCTGGGGACCATCAATCAACGGATTTTCATCAGAATCTTAAAGAGATATTTCGGTACAACTAAAAAAAGACAATATAACTATGGAATATTGGTCAGAGTTTTGCTGTGTTTTATTGTTTTTGTTTTTAGTTATTTAGTGTGCTACCAGCTGCAGGTAAAAACCCATTAAATGCACAAATAAGTGAAGTAACTACCCACAGATTTTCTTACTGAATAAATAGTGACTGTCCACTTATTCTCTCTTTGACCATCTGGCAGTTGTCAAATTTACTCCTTGTAATGTTTCTGACTTCCTGAATCGGACAGTTTGAGCTGTCTAATAACAACATCAGCGCTTTGTTCCTCCTCCGAGTCGATGAGTGTGTCTTAGCACCTGTGAGCTAACTTCCCTGATGGTTGGCTAGTTTTCTCACTTACTCATCGCGGACCTGCCAGTATAAAAAAATAAAATAATAAAATAAATCTGGTCTTTCCTTCTCGGTTGCAAGATGGCAGAGTGCCAGTTTATAATCTAACAGTAACCTGTGTTATCTTTAAGTTTAGTAGCTTCTAAAATTCAGGCTCTGACAACCTGAGTGATCATGATTTTTTATTTATTTTCTTTTACACTCAGATTAATATGACAGAATGTAAAGTGCCAGCTGCTGGAGGACGCTTAGATCTTTTATATGCGCCACATTTGGACAATCCAGTGCTTATGTAAACGTCCTTTAAAGGGGCAAATATACACTAAGAAATCTAATGAGAGACATATGTAGCTGTTCAGTGCCTTCAGCTTAATCGACCATTACTGCAGCGTTTAAAAATGCAGAAAACAGCCAAGTTATAATTTGCTGAATCATTTTGTGCCATCTGACAGTCAAATATAAACGCCACAGGTTTTCTTTTGCTCTGTTTTTACCCCCAGGGAGTTCTGTTCACTTCAGTGTCTACAGCTTTGCACCACAGCAGGAAAGTTGTGCTGCAGCTCAGAATAGGCTTCCAGCATAGGAACATTGGTGGTGCTTTCACTTTTAGACAGCAGCAATATGGAAATAGGCTGCTGTGAATTCCCCTGGACTTGAAACTTAAAGTGCGTGCGCAGTATCATGAATGCACATTAAAACTGTGACTGTAAAAAGAAGCTTTGATGGAGCTCCTATAAAACGCCTGATAGACTCAGTCGATGCTTTCTCATCTTTTTAGATTGTTTTTAAAAGGCTAGTTTTGAGATGAAGGAGATGTGTGTTTTAGGTGGGCCAAAACAAAATAGAAAAAAAGAGTTATAAAGTTTAACAAATGTTTAAAAAAAATTAAAAGAAAGCTACATTTATAGAGATGAAGATGAAGAAGAGAATGAGAGGAGGAGAAAGAGGAGGAGGAGAAGGAGGAGGAGGAGGAGGAGGAGGAGAGTTAAAGTCCAGTATAATTATCCAGGGACTTTCCAGAGCTGATATGTGAAACCGGCTCATTGTGCTGTTGTGGATAATATGACGGCTTAAAACACTCATACATTTGTACTTGCATACATAAGCTTATAGAACCATCATCACACAAAGCACAATCGTTTTCTGTGAAAATATCCAGCGATATTACCGCTTATCTATAAACAGTGATGTGAAAATTCAGACTGCAAAGATATAAAACTAACTGACCCCTTAGTGAAGGATGCAGGTTATAAATAAATCATCAACTTCAGTTCAAACAATATTTAAAAGAACTTCCTCCTCAGTCCAGTTTATCTTGTTTCTAAATCTTATCACGTGTTCTGTCCTAATCTACTTCACATGTTTATCTAAACATTTCAGATTTTGATCTGAGAGGACATCTGCAAATGCATCAAATACATATTTTATATTTAATAATCCACAGTTAAGTAAAGTTATATCAGAGTAATGTTAGAAATGAATGGGTCTGTATTTTAGCACACATACTAACCAAACCTGCTGACTGTCAGCAGCATCTTTGTCTACATTATAAGTTGTATGAAAGAATAATGTCCCACAACAACTGACTCTAAAGTGCTTTGCGGACATCGTAGGCTGAATTATTTTACATTATATTAAAGATTAGTATATTAATTAACACATGTCAGTGTTCTTCAGTATTTGATTAAAATTTTTATCAGTGTAAGATAGAAATTAAAGCATTTGGTGAAAAAAACAACAACCTCGTAGCTGCAGCAGTAACACCAGAGAGCGATGCAGAACTGTATGAAGCATTTTAATGTTTATTTTTTTTTTATTTCTTGTGATTGTTATTTTTATTCCTATTATTATATTTTACTCCTTTGTCCGCTCATCTGTCCTGTTCTTATGAACACGTGATCTCAGGAACGCCTCGAGGCAGTTTCTTCAAATTTGGCACAAGCGTTCACCCGAACTTAAATGAACTGAAATTCGATTTTGGTGGTCAAAGGTCAAAGGCCACTGTGACCTAAACTGAAACTTGACCGGGTGGGGGAGGTACACATACTGAGGTGACACATGTGCATTGTAGTGATGTAAAATTGTTTTTTATTAGAAAAGCAGACGACGCCATCGTGGGAAATAAAAATGTGTTTCGCAGCAGACTTTTTTAACTTCTGCTCCACAGATCTGAAGTCTTGTGCAGTAACTGTTGAAATACGTCCTCGAGGCACACAAACACTCGAAGGTCCTGAGAATAAAACATGCTGCATGCAGCTGATGGGAGACTTCTTTAATAAGACAACTTTTGTGAAACTTTAAATAAAAGTCTTTAAAAAACATTTTGTTAAATGAAACTCCAAACAAGAGGTTTCACAAAGATGTCAGCTCCATTTTATATTACAAAATATAAAACGACAGCAGTTCTGTTAGTTTGCATTATTTAGCATGAGGGGTTTCTATTCTTGTTGTCACTGGGTGTCGTAACATTACAGTTATCAGCACATTCAGGCTGAAGGTTGCCTGCTTCCTCGCCCTGCATCTGTTGCTTCATTGTTGTCTGAAGCACTCTGTTTGCCCTCATAATGACTTGCCTTAAGTGGGTCATTAATAAAGTCTTCGTCTGTCTGTCGGCTCAGCAGGAGGTCGCTGCTGTCCAGATTCACATGCTGGAAATCCCCTTAATTTAACGAACTACTCCACCAACAAACTCCCCGCCGACTACTAGAAACCACAAAGGAACACTTGCAAAACTCTCTCTGTTCATAAATTAAATACAACACGTACAGCTGCGTAACGCTGAAGTGGCCAAGTTTCTTTTTGGAACTATTTCAGGTGAATAACCTAGTTTTTTTTTACGTTTAGTGTTATTGCGTTATAAAAACACACGGCCAGTACATTCCAATCCAATGAAAAGCGTGTGCTTTGGCTCCACACAGACACGCACGTATGCATGCAAAATAAAATAATGACTCCCTTCACTTGTAAAAAGGAAGCATAAAAAAATACAGGCTTTAAGTTTGCGTGCGAGTGCATCCTGTTAGCTGGTGTAAAGATCTGATTATCTTTGTGATGCAGCTGAATATCAAACAGGTGGTGGGAATCCTGCATGTTTAGAAAGCAACGAGCTGAATGATGCTTTCGTTGATATATTGAAGCCTCACACACCACATGACAGGAGGAGCATTCATATCTCAAAGCAAACAAAGTCATTTTATTTTGAATTTTATGTAAAACTTACAACTTGCTGCACAAAGTTGCAAAAACATCTTCATAACTAAATTTCCCAAGTACCACTTCCTGCTGCAGACACCAACAATGTTTTATAGAATAAAATTCACTTCTTTAACTGCAGCAGCCTCAGAGAGACAAAATAACAACAATAAGAGCATTAGGCTATTGTTTCAAAATCAAACAATATAGTTAATACACAAATTATGTCACTAGCATAAAATATATTAATGTCAAAGCACTAGATTTGACTCAATTGTAATTGTATGTTGTCTATAATAAAATTTGAATTCAACCACCAGGTTATGTGTGAGTGGTACGCATACCATAGTTTGGGAATCACTTCCTAAAACAAATATGTTTTAAAACGGGAACAACAGCTCTCCTGGTTCTAATCTCGGGTAACAAACCCACCTGTTTAAACTAACGTGCTGTTTCTCACTTGATTAGCGCAGACAGAAAGTGAAGTTTCTCTTTTCCTCGTCAAAAAAACCCCCCAATCAGACTATAAAGGCAGGAAAATGTCAAACTTTGGGGAGATGGAGGAGACGACTCGGTCACATCATCTTCTGTCTCTTAGACTGATTATTACTAACAAATATCAAAGTCGCCCCAGCACAGAGAAATGAATCAATAAAGTCTTTGAAGCTGAAGGACAATCAGCTGAACTCGTTGTGAAACGTTGAGTCTGTCAGACGGAGGTCAGTTCAGAAGCTGTTTTCCTCTCAGACAGTGAAAGCAGTTGTTTGAACAGAGATCAAAAGTCTGTCGAGCTGCTGCTGCTCGTGTACTAATGACGCCATCTAGCAGATGTTAGCTGGAAACGGCCAGAGAGATGATTCTGGTTTAAATATCTGGGTTTTGAAAGACAATCTTTTTTTTTTTTTTTTTACACATGAAGGAAGAAATTGCTATTTTAAATTTTTAGTAATTATAATTTCCAACTTTAAAAAGAAAAAAAAAGCTGGTAATAATGTGGTATTTGAAACTGACTACTGAAGTGAATTTATCAGTGTAATTTATATTTAATGGGCTGCAAAGAGACCTCCATTAATATCAGTGAATGCAAACAGATTTTTCAGAAATAACCTGTTTATATCAATGTGTAGTTCAGACCTTTAAAGACCTGAAAAGATTTGAATAGTTACAGACGTATTAAGGCTCCTGTGTGTGTGTGTGTGTGTGTGTGTGTGTGTGTGTGTGTGTGTGTGTGTGCGTGCGTGTGTGTGTGTGTGTGTACCTCTGGCGTGGTCTTGTTGAAGACATCTCGGCCCTGAATGATGTCGGCCATCACTCGGTCTTTCAGCTGCTGGTACTCGTCAGCGGTGAGCTGGATGGACTCTAATTTTGACCCACAGCATCCACACACTCCCCTAAACAAACACACACACACACACACACACATATACATACGTGACACATGTTATCACAAAAGAACATACATACAAAGATGGATGAAAAAATAAATACCAGGTGGTGTTATTATTACTTTGGGGTGGCACTGGTCCAACTTCCTGTCCAATGGTGTCCTGGGAGACTGAAGATGAGAAGGAAGAGATGAAGAATTGAAATATTTTGGGCAAGCAGGGATCATCACAGGAAGTTCATACGCATGAGAAAACCTTCAGGTATATTTGTAACATAATGGAGGTGAAAAAAAAGGGCAAAAACCTCCTAAAAATGCATTTGATGCCTCACTAGTCAGGACAGACTTTAGGGATGAAGTTTGAGGTGAGCACTTCTTCAGTTCATTATTGTGGTTCAACTGTCTTGTTTGCATATTATTAATGAAGGTAAACTGTCTTGAATTACAGCAGATTCTGATGCATCCAGCCTCTGATCTCCACCTGAACATCAGTGTCTCTCGTACCTCTCAAACCAGGTCTTGATGCTGCTGGTGAGGCGGCGCTGCGGGTAGGTCTGGTTGTTCCTCATGTGCAGCAGGATCCCCATCAGCCTCTCCTGCTGGTCAGTCTGAGACATTCCTTCTCCTTCTCCTGCGCCTCCTTCCTCCTCCTCAGTCTTTCTCGCTCCATTAAACAGGACATCCCAGGTCTCCTGATGTGGACTCAGTCCCTTTTCCATGAGTTCATCGTAAAGAGCCCAGGCAGTGGCTGCGCTGTTGTGCAGGGCCGCTGCCGCGATGACGTCGCCGTAGTTACGCGGTGATGGGACATAAACCTATTTGGCACGACGGTAACACCAGATGACGACACACGATATGTACGTCAGCATCCATAATGAGTTTAAGCAGACAGCCGCTCACCTTCTTGACCTCCTGCAGGACGCGGACCGCCTCCCTCCACCGCGCCGTCCGGCTGAAGGACTTGATGAAAAGACTGGAGGCGCCCGTGTCCAGAGACGGGAAGCTTCCCCGCATGATGTCGTAGACGTCGAACACCTCGGCATCGTGGCCGCCACTCACACACAGCGTCAGATACCGCAGCAGCAGCTCGTAGGACAGCGTGCCCGTTTCCGTGGCTACAAAAGTCAGCAGGGACCTGCGACAGAAAAAGTCAATGTTTTTGCATTTTCAGTTCTGGATTTCACGTCACGCTTTTTCAGTTTTATTCTCCAAAGTAAAACCGACCGAGACTGAACAACAGACATATTTAGAAATGTTTTAGTTTGCTGCGAGGACAACGGGACCTCCATCAAACATCCTCCTCATCCTCCTCATCCTCCTCTTACTTCGCGACGTCCAGCTCGGCCCCGGAGGTGAACATCGCGCACATCATCTGGACGTCGAAACGTTGGGAGTCTCCCAGAGCCTCCTTCATCTTCTTCCACTCGGCGGCAGCGAGCGGCCGGTCGGGAGGCTGCATCCTTCCTGCGACACGTCAACGAAACAAATCACAATAAAAAAAACAAAAACAAACACACACGCAGAGTTTTTCAGAGCGTAGGGAGATTCCTTCTGTGTCCCACCCGTCCTTCGAGTCGTCCTCCGTTCAGTCTCCTCCTCTTCCTCGGACACCGGAGATGTTTTCCTCTTCAGGAAGTCTGTGGTCCTCTTCGCCGTCCCGGCAGCAAACACAGATTTGGGGAAGGACGGCTTCTCGCGTCTCCTGCTCACTACGTCCTCATCCCGTAACTCGTCTCTCCCCCGTCGGACGGTGCCGTTTGGCGTCCTGCCGTGTCCATCGGTCCGTCCGCTGCTCCGTCCCTCCGTCTGTCTGCCCCCCAGGTTTGAGTTTGTGTCTCTGATGCACAAAAAGCGTGCGGGTGACTTCCACAGAGCCGTCGTCGGTGTGAAGAAAGGCTGCGAGGACTTGAGACATATTCTCACTTTTAAAAGCACGGTGGAGCTCATGTTGGGATGTCTAACCTCTGGGCACAACAGAAATTAATGTAAACTATTTTTGGTAAAAAGTGTCACATTAATAAATCAGATATAATCTTTGACTTATATCAAACTTTAGAAAGTCTTACTTCCCAAACCAGCTAACCACCAAACTGACACATGCTTTTTAGTGACATGAATCTCCAACCTGGAGAAGACACCAGCCTGTTAACTTTGCTGTTTCTAAATACTACCACTTCTTTAAAGCCAAATATCAATCTCGTTTTCTCTACACAGTATTATAATCATAACTATGATTATAACATTATCAATGCGACTCACAGCACCATTGAATGTCCAATCTGAATCACTAAGTCGGGTTCCTTCCAGGTAAATACAACTTCATGGCTCAATACAACTGCAGGAAGGCATGCCGTTTGTCGCACACCGTGACGCCATCAATACTGGACGACGACGTTTGGCGAGTTTTCCAAAATAAATGCGCAAACTTTGATCATTAAAGGAGGAACTCTACATAGCGTAGAGACCTGCCATAAACATAGAGACAAATAACGGTGAAGAATTATAGGGCTTCACCTTTTCGATCGATTTACGTTTTCCCAAAATGTAGAGACGTCGATATTTTTTTTTTTTATTTTGAAATAGAAACAAGTGTTGCCGGAAGTTACGGTCTTGTTTAGCCGCGATTAGATGCTTTTATTTTGAAATAGAAACAAATGTTGCCGGAAATTACGGTCTTGTTTAGCCGCGATTAGATGCTTTTATTTTGAAATAGAAACAAATGTTGCCGGAAGTTACGGTCTTGTTTAGCCGCGATTAATGCTTTTATTTTGAAATAGAAACAAATGTTGCCGGAAGTCAGAGTCAACTTGACGCTTGTTGGAGAAGCTCGGCGACTTTTGTCCACAAGTCGACTTCAAACTGAACGATGAAAACATTTTAATGTTAGTAGTGACGTTATGGCCGAAGAACAACAGCCTCACTGGTCGGATGTTCTGAAAAGGAGGATAGAAAACAAACAAAAAGGTAAGAAGACGAAACGTAACTGGACATACCAGCTCGTGTTAGCTGGCTAACGTTAAGTCCGTTAACTGAATGAAAACTAAACACTCATTTGAGTTGTTGTTGTTGTTGTTGTTGTTGTTGTTGTTGTTTTGGTCTCAAAGACGAGAGAAGCGAAGAGGAGAAGAAAACGGAAGAAACGGAGCTGTTCGCCAAATATTACACCGAGTGGAAGGGAGGAAGCGCCGGGGACCAGTCGTACCGGACCATCCCGCGGTTCTACTACCGGGTACCGCTCACATACACCCAATAAATAAATCATAAATAACCAATAAAAAGCCCTGTCAGACATGTCGTATTTATTCCACGTGTTGTTGTTTTTAAAAAAAAAATCATTATTCACCAAATCTCCCATTAAAACGTCCCTTTCCATGTGGAGGAAAAACAAACATTTCAAGATGTAGGAACCACAGATTTTTGGCCTTTTGATAAAAACTACATTTACTTGTGACTAACTACTGAATGGCAGGATGCTCCAGGTTTTAAATGACGTACAGAGTAAACTTACATGCAGTTTGAGCCGTAGAGATTTATTCTGCGGGGTGATGACATGTCCCACAACTCACGACAGTCAGGGTGCAGAAGATAAATCAAAACAGCGGTCATCATGATGAGGACTATGGTGACGCGGGTGTCTAAAGCGCTGTTGAATTATGTTGACGTGCAACTCCGATGATGTTTTGCAGCTCCCGGCAGAGGATGAAGCCCTCCTTCAGAAACTGAGAGAGGAGTCCAGAGCTGTCTTCCTCCAGAGGAAGAGCAGAGAGCTGCTCGATAATGAGGAACTGCAGGTAACACACGCGCACATGATGTTTTACCTCGGCATGAAAAACCAACACTGGACAGTTTCTTACTGGAAGTTCACCTGCTTTGTTGTTTCTCTTTGTCTTCCTGTAGAATCTGTGGTTTCTGCTCGATAAACATCAGGTGCCTCCAGTGAGCGGAGAAGAGGCCATGATCAACTATGAAGCCTACCTGCAGGTGGGGGAGCAGGCCGGGCCCAAGTGCAAGTAAGTAACAACAACAACAACAACAACAAGGTTTACAACAGTGCAGTCTTCTTGAGCAGAACCAGTGTCTACTTGTTTGCATCGAGTATTTATGCTTAATCAAATGTACATTATGGGTATTATGACTCGGCTGATGGTATAACTGTGTATTTAGATCAGGTTACTAGTGTGAACACACCTGTTTTTAACCTGATCTAAATACACAGTTATACTATCAGCCGAGTCAGACTGTGACAATCAAATGGGACCTTTGAGCCAGGAAGTTCATCCGTATTAAAACAGGAGGCTGATTTGTTAATGTGTGCCAGATTAAAGGGGTTTACATTTTAAAAACAGTCACTAAAGTTTTTCAGTCTGGCAGGAAAGAAAGAGAAATCTGACTTTTACATTTATAGCAGAGACAAATAATGAATAGTAGAATAATACATTTTAAATAATCCTGTACCAGGGAGACAAAACATTTTAATACCAGTTCTAATGAGGACGTCTGACTTTCTAACAGAAAAGTTGAATATTATATAAAGCAACAGTTTTCCCATCCCTCTCTCGTTTCTTTCGTTCAGAAAGTTCTTTACAGCCAGAGTGTACGCCAAGCTGCTCCACAGCGACCCGTACGGCCGCATCTCCATCATGCAGTTCTTCAACTACGTCATGAGAAAAGGTCCGGACGCTCATTTTGTTTCCTCCTCTTACTTTGCCTCTTGTCAATGTGTCGTCACCGAATGTAACTCCTTTCTCACGTGTATGAACCTCCAGTGTGGCTGCATCAGACCCGGATAGGCCTGAGTCTGTATGATGTGGCGGGACAGGGCTACCTCAGGGAGTCGGTAAGAATCAACCACGGAGTTACATGCTACAATGCTTCTGAAGTTCAGTGGCGTTTGAAATGCTGGGAAACGGTGACTCTTCTCGTTCTGTGTAGGATCTGGAGAACTACATCCTGGAGCTGATCCCCACGCTGCCTCAGCTGGATGGACTCGAGAAGTCCTTCTACTCTTTCTACGTTTGCACGGCGGTCCGCAAGTTCTTCTTCTTCCTCGACCCGCTCCGAACCGGTGAGACTGAGCTCCGCTGTGAACTTCATCTATTTAAGTTTGTTTCAGTAGATCAGAAGCTTTTAGGAGCGCTGTAAGGACTTTAGATCACTGCAGCATCACAGAACAGTAAAAAAAAAGAAGAAAAAGAAATATTGAGCACTAACATAAGAAACCACAACAATGTCATGTTTTTAAAATGATCCTGCAAAAAGGGGGAAAAGAAATTGCATTTTTGTTGACAAAGCTCACTTTACAAGTTTGCTGTTGTGCAGATCCATAAATGTATGTTTACATTGTCTAATGTACAAATTAAGAATCAAGCTTAGAGATTTGAATACAGTTTGTTTGGCTTTAATGTGCAAGTGTGGTCAAAACTTCTTTTACTTTTACAGGAAAGATTAAAATCCAAGACATCTTGGCCTGCAGTTTCCTGGATGACTTGTTGGAGGTTGGTTTGTTGTCACTCAGGTTTTAAGAACTCGTCCATTCACTTTTTTTCCACACCCCTTCGTCTGTTAATTTACAGCTTGGAGTCGATTCTGTTGGTGAAAGTGTTAAATGGTTGAAATCAATGAGAAGAACAAAACCAAGAAACATCCAATAGAGGAATATATTGTAATTGTAAAAGTCTCCCTGTCAGGTGTGCCATCAGTGCAGTATTTTTTTTTATTCCTCATGAAACGGTCCAGTGTTACGTGTCTAACCTGATGTTAATTATTCGCTTCACCGTCCACGCCCTCTTCCTCTCTCCCTCTGTGCTCCCAGCTAAGAGATGAAGAGTTGTCTAAAGAGAGTCAGGAGTCCAACTGGTTCTCTGCCCCGTCTGCTCTCCGAGTCTACGGTGAGAAACATTTCAGTGTTCATGAGGTGAACTGGTCCTCAGGAGTACTTATATATATTCTGTTAATGTGATTATTTCATAAAAATCTCTGGGTCCTGTTTCCCTAAAAGCAGCCTAAAGTTTTAGGTGGTCTTAATATCGGTCTTACAAGTTGAGTGGTGCAGACAGGCTCAGGCGGCCGAGACCATTTTAAGAAGATTTAGAATTTACTCTGATCCGTCTCATCTGGAAAGTTTTCTGTCTTTTCTAGGAACAAAATTCTGCCTGCTCAGCAACTTCAGCCAGGTCTGATGCTGTTTGGAGCGGCAGCTGAAACAATCAAAGTTCATAGATTGACTTCCACCTTGTAACGTTCATCATTAAAGGCAGCGAGCTGTGAGCTTGATTTCTGTATGTAACATACAGCAGACCTTACGGACAGACGACATCTTTTTCTAACATCAGTGGTGATCCGGAAACGGGAGCCAGGTTGTTGTTCTGGGTTGTAGTGTGTGTTTATGTCTCAGATCCTACTGCCTGCCATTATGTTTCTTTTCCTCATACATGTTTTTTTTGTTTTTTTTTATCTGCACGGCGACAGGCCAGTACCTCAATCTGGACAAAGACCACAACGGCATGCTGAGCAAAGAGGAGCTTTCTCGTTACGGCACCGCCACGCTCACCTCCGTCTTCCTGGACCGAGTGTTTCAGGAGTGTCTCACCTACGATGGAGAGATGGTACGAGCAGCACTGTGGTGGAGATGCTTCTCGGCATCGAGTTTGTGCGTGTGTGTTACTCCACATTAAGGATCGACACTGTTGTAATGAAAGATGCTGCCTCGAGGTGGTTTTTCAAACACGTCAGTCCTGCTCGTGACATCTAACTGGTTTCCTTTTCACTGCTCACCTTCCTTTATGTTTGTCTTCACCGTTGAGCAAACACACGAGGTTCATCTTTGAGTGTTTCCTCCTTATTCAGCTGACTTAATAATTATAGGCTACTTGTCTAAATCTATTTTCCATGAAACACTGTAGATGATTAACGTTCAGATCTCTGAGTTCAGGCTCTCAGTTGGATAATTCTCCCTATTTATTATACATAACTGTGCTTCTCCTTTTCTTTCCCAGGACTATAAGACATATCTAGACTTTGTACTGGCACTGGAGAACAGGAAGGAGCCGGCAGCGTTACAGTATATTTTTAAACTTTTGGACATGGAGAATCAAGGATACCTCAACGTCTTCTCTCTCAACTACTTCTTCAGGGTATCAGCTGCACGCCCGTCACACAAACACAGTAGTGCAAAGTTCAAACACTGTATTACTGCAGATCATCCATCCATCCATTTGTATTAGATTGATTTATTATTCAGCACAGTCTCACTTTAAACCCCCTGACTGTCAGAGATCCTTTATGTTTTGAAAGCACAAGAACACACTTGAAACGCACATTCAGACACGCTGTGTTGTGTCAGGATGTAATTATGAGTTTTGTTCTTCAGGCCATTCAGGAGCAGATGAAGCTGCACGGTCAGGAGCCCGTCTCCTTCCAGGATGTCAAGGTATATGTCACACACACACACACACACACACACACACACACACACACACACACACACACACAGACACACACACACACACACACACACACACACACACACACACACACACACACACACACACAACTCTCACAAACACACTCACACTTCTTTAACACTAATTCTTGTTTACAACCTTGTATGGCAGTAATGTTGGTTGGTGCTTTAACACCATTGAACATTTGGATCACTGTCTCCCTGCAGGATGAGATCTTCGACATGGTGAAGCCTAAAGACCCCTATAAGATCACACTTCAGGATCTGGTGAACAGTTGCCAGGGCGACACGGTCGCCAGCATCCTGATTGACCTCAACGGCTTCTGGACCTACGAGAACAGAGAAGTTCTGGTCGCCAACGACAGCGACAGCAGCAACACCGCCGACCTCGACGACACATGAGGAGGATTTATGGTGGAGATGTGAAAGAGACTGTGTTGATATCAGAAAGTAACAGTTTCAGTCCCAACGGCAGCCGTCTGTCAGCGGGACAGAAACCCGAACCGGGAGGAGATGGACGGGATAAAAGAGATGGAAGGTCAGGCGTTGTGCTTCGTGTAAATATTGTTGTTGTTTTTCTTAAAAAAAAAACCTCATTTACATGTTTTTGTCATTGTTAAAAATGCATTTTCATTCATACTTTTCTGTTAATACTCCATTAGAGAACAATGTCCCAAAGTTTAATTTCACCAATAGCGATGTAGCGTTAGAGCATCATTAATTTAATGTAATAAAAATTATTCAGAGAACATTTTTCTAAAAATTAAACATAAACTGCAGATATGCAGAACACTCCCAGCTCGTGTTGCCCAGTTTTATTTTTTTTATATCATTACTTATTATGTAATGAATATTCCTTCTGTGTCCCACCTGTTATAAATGCTCAATTCTGTTAATAGTTGGAAAAAAAAAAAAAGTTTGCTTATATGATAAAAAAAGCAACAAAAGTCCTTCAAATATTTAAAGATTTTATTAAAACAGAAAATATAAATATAAAAACATTCATTAAAAGTTTTAGTTGAAATAACCAAACTTTTTGCATATGTTGGCCCTCTTTACACATGACAAGCAAAAAAAACATCCCTCATGAACTACTGTGGCGAAAGATGTTTTCTCACCAAATGTTATTAACATGGTCTGATATGTTTCTATTTCACTTACAATCTTCACGTGGTTCGGTTCTGACTAAACCTGAGGTCCGTCACCGTCGCACGCGGCCACATCAGTGGATGAACAGAAGTCATAAGAGGCTTAGGACGGCTAAAGCAAGGATACTTGAAGAGTGAGCACTACACCATGTGGGCAACTCTAGTTGGCAGCCATCATCATAAAGATCTAAAATTATATTTGTATCTATGCAGGCTTAAAAAACAACAACTTAACAGTTGAATCATCGCAGAATCACATCTTTACATTGTGACGTGTGTAAATAAGGCAGATTGTAATATTTCTCAGGTTAATCATTTTTATGAAAACACTGCTGCTCAACAACTGGCTGCAAATCTCAGTTCCATCCGACGACATCAGACTGCTGCTGCGACATCTCGAGGAAAGGAAAGTAGCACATTTCTTCTCATTTGATCTTCCACACTGTAGTGTGAAAACCTTTATCGTACATAGTAAAGCTCTTAAATTATCTGGCCCCTAATGAGGCCCGGCAACAGCCACCTGAAGCAAATATACCAGCATGTGTTGGAGTCCGTGTTCAGCCAAGACATCACGTTGGACTTATAAATGACTATCGAGGGACTATTTGAGGACTCCAGGAGTTGAAATGTGTGATTCTATATACTTATATATATTTTTCTGGGTTTGATCTGTCAAAACACCCTCAAATCTGCCTTCTTCATCAGACTTTAAAGCTTTTGTACATCATCAGACATCAGACTTGGTCACATGACCTCCTTCTCGTCATCCGTGCGTGTCCTTCACACCGACACGGTATCCTGTAATGAACTGACCGGTGTGTTACTACGTGCCTCGGCCGGACACTGAAAACTTATGAGTTGGCTCTTTTAGGATGCGTCAGCTCAAAGTCTTCAACTACTTTATAAACCTGTTTTCAGGTTGAAGTGCAACATGTTCCTCGTGTAAACCCTCCAGGGGAAAAAAAAAAAAAAAAGTAGCTGGAAAAACAACTGGACGTATAAAATCTATTAGCCAAGAAATGGGACCAACTCATTTCTGTTCTCTGAAGTCTCCAGCAGCTTCTGCATCAATACAGCCTTTATTTCACCGTCTGAACCGATCCGGTCTGCTCACAGTTCAATTCTACGTCTCGGTCTTGCATACGATTACACGCTATACACAAATGTACATCTGTACGGCCGGTGCAGCCACTCCAACATCCCTTTTCATTTCCCTTCAATGTGTCGTAAAGATCTTATTTTATAAAATAGAAAAATAATAGAAAAATAATAATATTATTAGTTTGTACAGCTAAGTAAATGAAGGTTTTGTCAACGGATAGAGATGTGTGAGGTTTGCCTGCGAGGGTCAGTTTTCAGGACGGGAGGGGAGAAGGGACTCTGTTGGTGTCTGGGTTCCTGAGAGGAGGCTCGGGCTCCACCTCAAAGCTGATGTTTACGAACGAGGCCGCGGACGCCTCGGGCTGCTCCACGGCGGCGCGGTCGTCCGGCCCGCCTCGCCGCTGCTCCGCAAACCGACGCTCCGCCTCTTCGGCCAGACGGGTCTCCTCCTCTTCCTCCTCCTCCTGCGGGAAGACACCGGCGTGCGTAGCATTTAATATTCGGCGTTCTTTCTGCCGACTCTGCGTAAACACGAGACGTGCAAACGGGGCTCGGTGTTGTCGTACCTCTTTCTTCATTCGGTAGTACTCGTCGATGGCATACTGGTACTTAGGAGACGTGATGCCGAACAGACCGGCCAGTCTCTCTCCCATGTAGTCGCACGCTGCAGGAAACACACACACACACACACACATGTTCAGTAGAGATATCTTAAAAATAAATAATCTGTGATTATCACAGACACAAAGTGTGAAACAAGCTGTAAAATACACACAAATACATTCTTTCATCGAATGTTACTGATTTACTGATATTTATACACATTTTTTAAAACCAATGATGCTCCAGGACTTCCACGGTCCAGCTCGACTACTTCACCTGAGATCGTGGAGGTGGCCATCCTCCACATGTGGAACCAGAAGTAAGGACCCCAGGTCAGCTTGGACTGGGAACACAAATGAAGAGAGTTATATCTCGAGCAACATGTCGGAGGACTGTGATCGGTTATTACGCTGCGGGAGAGTTCAGGTTAGAGATTTAGACGATTGACAGCGACACAACCAACCACAGCGTAGAGTTCAGAGTGTACGCAGGGCTTCTCCTGTGAACCTCCAGGGTTTTAAATGAGCAACACTAGAAACATATTCCACTTAAAAGTGTGTGTCTGCTCTGTGGAGCTGGAAGAGATCATCGTCTGGACACGATGCTGAAGTGAGAACAGCTCAGCTCCGGGCCACAAAACAAAACACTGAACTTATTATAAGCTCCTTTGGAGCTGAGAGGAGCTGTGATAAGTGTCCTGTGACCACAGTCACGTGATCCACAGGTGGAAGTCCGTTTTCAAGACTCATTTCCCAAATGGAAAGATTTGCAAGTGTATGCAAAATAAAAGAACCGGATGCAGCAGCCAACGTTTGTCTGTGTAAAACAAACAAACAAACAAACAAACAAACAAACAAACAAACAATGTGTCGTCATTTTGATCTCAGCTTACCGGATCTGCAGCGATAACATCTTTCTTCACGGGCTGTTCCTCCTCCTCCTCCTCTTCATCGGTGCTGTACTCCTCCATGGTCTCCCCGCTGGCAAAGTAGATGGTCCTGCGGAGAGCCTTCATCGTCCCCTGGACCCCCTCAGAGTCTCCCATCTCCACACTCTCAAACTCTGCCGCCTCTCCTGCACACTGGGGACCATCCAGAGATTTGGTTAACCGTTAGCTCCTCGGCTAGGGAAATGATTAGTTATCGATCTGAACAAGTCTTTTGTTTCACTATTTCACGTACGTGAAAATGGCTAAAAGTTGTGTCCCCGTCAACTCACCTTTTCAGCTTCCATACTTTGTCCCAGGGAAACGCTGACATTAGTCAAAAACAACGACAAATCTGCCATGTCATTCACTTCTTCCGCCTCACCGCAAGATGTTTCGCTCCAGCAGTAGCGACTCTTTCCGGTCTAATATTTTCACAATAAAAGTGTCTTTTAATGCCAGAAGTGGGTTTTCGTGTCAACAAATTTTATTCTGTGGAAACTGTTATATTATGCCATACAACAAGTGAGCGGAGTTAATTTGCATCTTGATAAACGTGTAAATAATTTGGTTGCAATTGAGACAAATATAGAAAACATAACTAGATATAAAAAAATTTTTAAATTTTATTCTTTAAATTATAATGATATTATGTATGAAATATTTTATGAATATTTCTACTTTTACTTTACTACATTTCAGAGGATAATATTGTACTTTCCACTACAATTAAATGACATTTATAGTTACTAGTTACTGAACAGTATATAGCAGTAATAGCAGTTATTAGTTCCATCACAACCCGCCACATTAACAGGAGGTCTTCATGTAATAATGCTGTGTGCAATCTGTGTATAATCAAAATTCAACATGAAGTCCATTTAGTTATCAGGAGTGCTGAGGATGACCTGCACCCACAAAAAGAAGAAAAAAGTTATATTTTGACTGCTGGATTTCACTGTTTTGCCTCAGTAGAGTAGTTTTTTCTATTTTTTTTGTTTTATTACTCTGCACATAATTTATATCACCCCGAACTGTATCGACAAACGTGATATTTTTTATTCAATTATTGACATCGGTGATGGAAGAAAACATATTAACCGGACACACAATGCTTAACAAAACAATGCACAGGACTATGTGAGGACTGCAAAAACACCAGCATCTGTATATCATCTCGTTTGTCATTGCCGAGAAATTCACGCAAGAGCGAGACAGGTTTAAAGAGGAAGCTGGGAGTTGAGGAATTTAATCATTTAAAGATGCATGAACTTTAGGGGCAGGGAGTGTATTGCAACACACTGAAATTGTATTTTATTTATTTTATGTATTTTTGTTGTTGTTGTTGTTGTTGTTTGTAAGGGGATAGCACACTCCTATACAGTAGGTGGCGGTAATGCACCTTTTCGCTGGATGTCATCCGCCAGAAAACGCGAAAGAAGAAAGCTTTATTTTGAAAGTAAAAACCGGAAGCTGTATTACTGCTTTACGTCAGCCTGATGTACGTTGCAGAGAGAGGGAGAGAGAGAGGGAGAGAGAGGGAGAAAAAGAGCGCCTCTGGTGGTGTTCCGGTCCGGTCGACCCCACTCACCAACATGACAGCGAGGAAGTCTGGCTCACGACTGGAGACCGAGATAGAGCGGTGCCGCTCGGAGGGCCAGTGGGACAAGATACCGGAGCTGGTGCGGCAGCTGTCGGCCAAGCTCATCTCCAACGGTAGGAGAACGTGCGCGTTTCTCCGCTGCTCGTTCATTCGGTGCGCGAGGCCTCCTCCCCCGGCCTGAGTCCTCGGTACTTCCTGACGGCGGCGGCCGGCCGAGTTTTCAGCTCCGTAAAGGTCAAGAAAGGGACTTGTTGTTTCACGCAGGATGGAGGTGGAGGGCGGAGGTGGTGGTGGGGTTGTTCCACTTTTTTTTTTTGGTTTGTTTCGGTGCGTACTTACCGAGACGTGTTGAGGTTTGAGATTGAGCGTGACGCCGGTCTTGACTTGCGCTCCGCGCAGCAGAACAGAAGTCCATTCAGAAATCTGTTGTTTTTGTCTCTCGACTCGCGGGACGTACTGACACGTTACAGCTGTGGTTTTACTGTGAATGAAGCAACTTATGTTGGGGTTTTTTTCAGCCGATTTTCCCAGAAGTGTGCGAGTTTTGGTTATTTGCCTTTTACGGAGACTCCGTGATTATCAAACATTTGTCAAAATCCCAGAACAGACAAATTTAGTCGTTTTTTTAAATGAGATTTATGATTGCTGCATGTCAACAAAACACCATTTTTATCCTATAGTGCAATGCAGTGCGATGCTACAGAGTCGCATTATTTTTATGTTTAAATATCCCTCAGTAGTCAGTCCCACATTGATAAACATCATGATCCTGTGAGGCTGGAGATATTCTGCACCGGATACCTCGGGTGTTGATGCAGCTCAGCCCTGCAGCCGGTGAAAATATCAGGTTAATGCATCCCATTACCATTAAAACTACTTGTGTGATTAATATCTTCTAATCTGTAGCTGTCATCCTCCTATCAAAATAGCTGTTTGGCAGCATATTGCAGTTATTATTAGTCACCCTGAAGAGCTAAACTCCAGCTGCTGAGAGATTATTTTAGACAGTAAAAAGTCAAACATTAAGATCTCTGGTTTATATTTGTATTGGGACAAAGACAACATCGGGTCGGTGGTATCATAGTCTAAGAAGTATTGGTAGATAACTGTAAACTGTCAGCCACTAAATGAAGTAATCCAAAATTGGAGAGTTGGTAAGTTTTTGGACAGTTACACATTTTGTAACTGCACATTCAATTTGAAATAGGATAACAGAACAGATGCTACATGATAGCACCAAGTCTCTGTTTCAATTTAAGTTGGTTTGCATCAGTATAGAAAGGACAGTGAGAGATGAAGCCTTTTTTATTTTAACACGTCGTGCCCAAATTGAAAGTATGCTGAGTTTTCTCTAAATTGCTGTAAGACTTAGGTGGGAGGTTTAAAAAAAATGTTTAATCTAAAAATATGCAATTCTACATAATTTTCGACCATTATCATTAACACGTCTATGTCAACATTTGCTGGATTTCTAAAGCTAAAGTAGATTTTAAATGAACAACACCCTAAAAAGACCAAAATTTCTAAAGAACTCCAACTACAACACAAGATCTGGGAAAAGTTATTTAGTTCGTTATGATGCTCTCTACAAGGATTTTGCATTGAATAGAGTTTAGGTGGTGCACCTAAGCCTTATTATGGTATGGAAAATCCTGTTTAAAGGTAATAGGACACCTGGCTTAAATCTTTGCGGGGATCTGAGTGTTATTTCACTGGTTCATGCGGAAAAGAGCTCAGTTGTGGATCAGTGTTGATGACAAGTGGCCATTTAGATTGAAGTGGAGTTGCATGCTAATATGAGGAGTTAATTATGAGGTGGTCATGCAAGTGAAGATGGTAATAAGACAGACTGAAGATAGAGAGCCCACAACAAGCCAGAGCAGAAGAGGGCTGCAGTGGAGGCCTGGGAGAGCATCACCAGGGAAGAGACTGCTGTTGCTCCGGGTCCAAGACTTCAGGCAGCAAAGATTCAGTACAAAATGTGAAAAATAATTTGATTATTTTAAATGCGTATCTGCCCACTTACTTTTGACCCAGTGACCTTTGGGCATTAAAAGGGCTCTTAGCTCACACAGTGTTATTTCTGTCCTGATGGAAACCAAAGAGTCTGAAGAAGAAACAAACTCTAATTGTCCAAATATCTCCAGTCTGGACTGTCTGTATTTAAAGCACCATGTAATGCCTGCTGACTTTTAGAGAGATCGTTTTGGGAAACGTAGGCTCAGTGTCACGACTGCTTTTAACATCTTGTGTTTGTGTGTGTTTGTGTGTGTGTAGATGACTTAGGCGAGCTGTTGTTGGGGGACTGCAAGCTCCAGGCGTACTTGAAGGAGAATCCCATCAAACAGGGGGCCAGTCCTCGGGGCCCTCGGCCCAAACTGGTGGAGGTCAGGAAGCACCTCACTGCTGCTCTGGACAGAGGAAACCTCAAGGTGACCGCGGGAGGAGAGAAGGCGAACACAGTGACTGAATGTCTGTTTGGTTCATGCAAACTTTTCAAAACCAGTCAATTCAAGTTTGCACACGATTTTTTGCCTTTTTACAATTTTTACTTCTCAAATTCATACTTTCTCTCGTCCTCCAGGCTGATTACCTGCAGGAAGCGAGCCTGTTGATGGCCAAGCTCTGCTACGTGGAGGGAGACTACAGAGATGCTTTAGGTAACTATATTTTAGTGTGTGTTCACTTTCTGAGTTTACTAATGAAGTTAGTGCTGTGAATTTTATGTGTAAAATAGTCAATTATTTAATTCATTGATACATAATGTATGTTTTGGCAGGTCACTACAGCAGGGTGGCCCTGGATGACATGCAGCTGGCGGGAGCTCCTGTGTACAGGCTGTCTATAATAGCAGAGGCTTACGCTACTAAAGGTATTCACAGACACAGACGGTTTTATGTCACATGTCCTTCTTAATCTTATCTCACTTTTCTTCAATCCAATTGACTCTAATCTCCGTAGTACGTTTTTTTGTCCACATGGGGGCGGTGCAGTATTTCTGTTGTGGTGTAACCAGTAATAGAAATACAGATATCACTGTCCTTGAATAATGTGTAACTGGTTGGATGACTGCACATGAATAACAGACTGATAAGATGACAACGAGCTGACTAAAATTGTTGATTTATATTACGGTACAGTATATAACAGATCAGATTAAAATACATTCATAACTAATAGAGGATGATGATTTCAGTGTCATAAATGGTAATATGAATATCAGACACTGATCACTGATTTGTGGTCATATTTAATTTGTTTACCTGTCACTCTGCTTCCCCCCCCAGGCTTGTGTCTGGAGAAGGTCCCGGCTGCCTCTCCATCTCCATCCAATAAAAACACCGGCTCTCCATCGTCCAATAGGAGCGTGACAGATCGGGATCAGGACATCATCACCTGCTATGAAAAGTCTGGAGACATCGCTTTGCTCTACCTGCAGGAAGCCGAGAAGGTGTGTGAGTGTGTGTGAGTGTGAGAGTGTGTGTGAGTGTGAGTGAGAGAGAGAGAGATTGAGAGAGAGGAGTGTGTGTGTGTGTGTGTGTGAGAGAGAGAGAGAGAGAAGAGAGTGTATGAGTGTGTGTGTGAGTGTGAGTGTGAGAGAGAGAGAGAGAAGAGAGTGTGTGTGAATATGAGTGTGTGTGAGAGAGAGAGATTGAGGGAGAGTGTGTGTGTGTGAGAGAGTGAGAGTGAATCAGTGAGTGTGAGAGAGATTGAGAGAGAGAAGTGAGTGTGTGTGAGTGTGAGAGAGAGAGAAGAGAGAGAGTGTGAGAGAGAGAGAGATTGAGGGAGTGTGTGTGTGTGTGTGTGTGTGTGTGAGAGAGTGAGAGTGAGAGAGAGAGAGAGATTGAGAGAGAGAAGAGAGAGAGAGTGTGTGTGTGCGTGTGTTAAGAATATTCTGCAGAGAGTGTGTAAATTGGATGGCCGCGCTGCCGCCCATGACGACCAACTGGCAAACAAATGTCTTCCTCTTTATTTGGAGAGCAGCTGAGACGACACACAGACCGAGCTGGCAAAGTAAACTGCAATAAAACGCAGGAGGAGACAACTCACATAGTCCCAACATGGATGTATTTATAACCGTGTGACAAATATTCAAAAAATTCATCAGAAAAACTGTGAGATAATGTAGGTGTAATTTAAGGTATAATGAAACATGGTGAAAGTCAGTATGCACACAGTATGAAGAGGGACAGAACCTTAAGGAATATTCTGAGGTATCATATTGATGTTAATAAATTAGACTAAGACATACAATGAGGTCGAGGGATGCAACGAACAGCTGTTTTCATTGTCATTATAATCTGCTGTTTTTTTTTTTTATTAATTATTTGATTGATAAAATGTTAAAAGTAAGAGTGAAACTAGTCTGGAATCAGAGAATCTGGTGCATATTTTCTTAAAAAGACGATGGCTTAAATCATTTATCTTTTGCCAAATCAGTATGACCAGCAGATTATTTGCACTCATGGATTATAAAGTCTCCCAACAGAGTTGTCCCAAAACACACATTAAACCAGCAGATTTGAACAGATTTGATTAATCATATGCTGCCTCAATATTATGTTTCTCTTTATTTAAAATAACAGAAATTTAGGCTAATAAAGACCAGCGGTACCAACACACATCCTGTAGCTTCAGAAGACAGGAATCTGATCACTGGGTCTGTTTAGAAATGAAGGTGGAGTCAACTTCAATCTTATGAACTATTTACTAGAGAGCATTTACACACAAATTGAGAAATTGTCAGTCCAGATCTTATTGTAGGCATCTCGCTGGTAAAAAGATGACTTCTATCTGTCAGCAGCCATTTATCAAACATGAAAAACAACCTTTGTGTTGTTACCGCCTCGATGTGCAAAAACTGATCTGAGGCCATTTTTCTATTAAAAAAAAAAAGACTGATTCAAGGTTTCTGTGTCTTTATATTAACTATTAACTTTCTTTATATCTGTGTGTGTCTCTGTGTCTCTGTAGGCGTTGTCAGCAGGGATTCAGAACCGCAGCCCAAAGCCTGGTCCAACAGCCCAGGACCAGGAACTGGGCTACTTCCTGGAGACGGGCCTGCAGCGAGCCCACGTCATCCACTTCAAGAACGGGTGAGAGAGGGACACCGGAGGTGGTGGTGGTGGATTAATAGACGGATACAAAACCGATGATCGACTCCGTGGAAAGTTTTAAGCAGTACTTATGCTGCTCCTGCACTCGCTGAACTTTTTATAAGTTGTGAAAGGGCGTCAGTCGCCCAAACAGAAATCACGAGCAACCGTTTGTGGGCACTTTCCACCCACTTTGCAGTTGTCGTGTTACAAAGCTGCTGACAGGTGGTTAAAAGCAGAGAAGTGTGAACACAGTTAAGTAACACACACAGTGCAGCACAGCGCGATAGCTTCGGTGCTACAGCAGCCGCTACGGTCTCGATCCAGAGGAAAGCTTTGTAGTGGACTGGATGAGGAAATCTGTCCGTGCAGCTTTTTCACACGTTGATACATCATCTGTGGATCTACTTCAGCGTCAGGAACACGAGAGAGGGCACACTTCAAATATTCACCCCTTTTATTCATATTACATTCGGGTCAGGTTTAAACACTTCATCACACAGCAAGTAATAAATTCAAACATTAAAAAAGAAATTAATTTGCTGACATCACCTGACTTGACTTCCGTGGATAACATCTTGAAATACCTGCTCTCATTTGAACCTTGCAGCATCCAAAATGTCCTTTCGCAGCATAAAATGTCTAAAACGTACAAACAAACATCAAAGCTGTTAAAGCTGAATGTTAATGTAGTTTTCTCGACGTTCGAATTTCACCCGAAGGCTTTTGCGGTGTCGTCTTGAACTGGTAAAGTTCTGGTGTATAAAAACACCTCCTACGTGTGCACCTGACCTACACGGATAGAAACCTGGAAACGTCTCGGACGCGCTGCGTAGACTTGTCTGTTTTGAGAAAAGATGCATTCACGTTTCCACACACGACTGTGTCTTGACTTTTTTTTTTTTTTTCCTTCCCGTTTCCTGTCTACATCACCATAGCAACCTGACACACGGTGTGGGCAGGTTTCGGGAGATTCTTCGGGCCGTTGAGACCAGAACCACCCAGAACCTACGCATGGTGAGGAACAGTTAAAGAGGTCATCCGTGTGTTTAGATCAGAGATCAGGTGACGTTTACGGTTCGCTTCCCTCAGGCTCCTCGTTTGGTTTAAAGGAATAGTTTGACTTGGCAGAAACATACTTTTTTGTTTGATGTGTTAAAGCTGGGGTAGGCTCTGCCCTAAGCCCCTCCCACCGGACACGCATGGACATAATGTCATGCTTCAAAAGGTTCTTTCTACCCCTGAAATGCTTCGCTAATATCGACGCGTATTTCGTTGTCGTCAGTGATGTACTAGTCTTTGGGAACACCGGAACAAACCCTGGTGGGTTGATGAAGTCTTACCGACCCCGTCTGTCTCGTGGCCGGTCTTCTTTGTGTGCCTGTCCTTCAGGGTGCACAATGCGAACATGCTGCAGGCGGTCTGGACCCGGCGGATACGATCGGGGCTGAACTCCTTTCTCTGTACACTCCTGATAGGGTTTATTGTCAGACGATCTTTTTGATAAGTCCGTCTTCCATTCTTTGCTTTGCAGCGTCTCCAGTTGATGAATCAGTTTAATCTTCTCTCAGACCACTTCAATTATAATTTGTTGAAAGGTTATTATGGAATTTTTGCCCAATGATGTCATACAAAACCTCGCCTCCCCCAGCTGTCATCAGTGAGCATTAGAGGCACTCGAAGGCAGATTTTGTTAACCGAAGACTTTCCCGTCTTCATTCTCAGCTAACCGTGGCTTTATATAGCTGTAAATAAACAGACTGGTGCTGTGTTAGTGCCAGAGTATCTTTGCTAAATGTGTGTGTGTTTGTGTGTGTGTGCATATAGACCATAGCCAGACAGCTTGCAGAGATCTTGCTCAGAGGAATGTGCGAACAGAGTTACTGGTCTCCTCTGGAGGACCCGCCCACGGTGTCGCCACTGGACGATCCCACACGGCAGGGACACACGCTCAGCAAGAACTACAGCCTCAGCCGGCGCCCACGAGTGTACTCGGGAGAGAAGTAAGTGACAATGTGTGTTTGTTGACGCCAAACGAGGAATATAGTGGAACAGAGCCAACATGTCTCTAAAGTGAAGTTTGTTGCCTGTGTACTTTGATTACCAGCAGCTCTCCACATCCTCTCCTTATCACTGTTCTCTTCTCTTTCCCCTTCTCGCTCCCTCTCATCGCGCCGTCCAACATTTCTCTGGTCTCAGCCTGTTTTGCCCTCAGGAGAACACAGAAGAAGCTCTGCTGCTGCTGCTCATCAGTGAGTCCATGGTAAGACACGAACACGCAGGGTGGCAGACGCTCAGCTCAGCTTTCGTAAACCCTGACACGGCGCGTCTACATGCTGCTGTTTGTTTCAGGCCAACCGCGACGCCGTGCTGAGCAGAATTCCTGAACACAACAATGATCGGATCATCAGCCTCCAGTCGGCCTCTGTGGTGTACGACCTGCTGACGATAGCTCTGGGCAGGAGGGGGCAGTACGAGATGTTGTCAGAGGTGACTAAACCGGCTGTGGGCTGCACAGTCACAATCATAGTGGTTGTAAAATCTGAGATCTGATATGTTCCAAAGATAGAATAGCAACATAGAATACACTTTAGTCTTTATCACATTATTTTTTTCTGAACAAATGATGTCTTATTACAATACAGCTGACAGCGTGTGTCTTATTTCTGACGTGTCCAGTGTCTGGAGAGAGCCATGAAGTTTGCCTTCGAGGAGTTCCATCTGTGGTACCAGCTCGCCTTGTCGCTAATGGCGGCTGGTAAATCAGCTCGTGCCGTTAAGGTCCTGAAGGAGTGTATTCGTCTGAAGCCCGATGACCCCACCATCCCGCTGCTGGCCATCAAACTGTGTATCGGACCTCTGCACTGGGTGAGAAACCGCACAAGGCAAACAGATTCAGTATCTCGGCTTCTCTGTCTGGCGAACACTTTGTGGTGAGGTCGTCTTTAATATCTGTTGATAGCCGACTTAAAAGACGTTGTTATCCAACATTATCGCTGTCTGACCTCAAATGTTGTCCCTTGTTTTTTCCGTTCTCCGCGTGTCACTGTTCATCCTTCTACTCTCAGTTGGATGAAGGCGAGTGCTTTGGAAAGATCGTGATAGACATGGGAGAGAAAGCAGCTGAATTCAGAGCCAAAAGTTACCTGGCAATCGGCCTAGTTTACAGCCTCAAAGCCACCGACGGTGAGTCTGGACAGTTTATGTGTTTATGTGGAGAATCTCAGCCTTTTGCTGTTTCCTTACTGTGACAGAATTCTGACTAAAATATGGTTTTAGTTTTCCTGACAACATCTCATGCATGTTTGTTTACATCATACTAACCAGGCGTTGTTGTCCTGCGGTGTGGAACATCATGTGTCTTACACGCTGTTAAGTATTGTTGTGTCCCTCAGATGACTGCTGTGGTTCATTTACATCATTATTCTGTAATGTTATGATTTATTACGAGCACGTTCTCCAATAGACTCCTCCAGCTCCGCTGTCACAAGGACAGATACAGGAGATCATTCCTGCCCGCTGCAATAAGACTGTACAATAACTCACCTCTGGCAAAATCCATCACGCAACAATAACACTGTTGACTGTGTTTCTTGTTTGTTTAAATATTTAAAAAAAAAATATATATATATATATATATACTGTACTGTGTATATACTGTGCATTTTTATATTTAATATTTTTTACTGTTATTTTATTGCTTTCCTGTATCTATAAATGCTGCTGTAGTGAAAACATTTCCCCTTGGGGATTAATAAAGTAACTACCTACCTACCTATTTTCTCTTTCCAGCATCATTGAGAAGCTCACAGGAGGATTACCAGCGGAAAGCTTTGGGAGCCTTCCAGAGGTTCGGACTGACTTTTCTTTTTTTGTTTGTTTTACGTCCACGTTTCCTTTTGAATTGTTATGTCAAATTACAAACTGCTTTTTCTGTCTAACAAGTTTAAAGTTACGTCCTGACCAGGTTATTGTATTTTACATTGATTCATTTGACCCCTACATCTGCTTGTGCAGTTACTAACCTGTGCACACTCTCCTCAGACAACCTTCATCCATAAATATGTTATTATTCATCAGATTTTTCAGTTTGCCTTCTGCTGCTTTTTATTTGTATTATTTTATCCAATGAGTGCGGTGCTGTAGTAGATAAATGCATCCGAATATTGAAATATCATCCAATTTCTGTTTCGTTACTTTGCTGGTTTTGCTCTCTTTTACCATCCTGCTGCTGCACCGACCTAATTTCCTCACAGCGATCTTTAAAGTTTCATCTTATTAAATTTTTTATTCAGCATGTCTGAACACAAAGTCTTTTTCTATCTCTCTCTATGTGTAGAGCTCAGAGTTTGTCTCCTACTGACCATCTAGCAGCCTTCTACTTGGCGCTGCAGCTCGCTGTGTCCAGACAGGTAACAATACATAAGCAATTAATAGATAAACTCAAACATTTCATTATTGTGGAAGTTTGAGACGTGAAAGCCGGACAACCAAAAAGTCAGAACATGAAGGAGTTGTACGTCTTTCATTTTACACTTTTCATCACAGCTCTAGTGAAAACCTACAGTTTATGTATATGTGTGTGTGTGTAGATCCCAGAGGCGTTAGGATATGTCCGACAGGCGTTGCAGCTCCAAGGAGACGACGTCCACTCTCTTCATCTGCTGGCTCTGCTTCTCTCTGCCCAAAAACACTACCATGACGGCCTCAATATTATAGAGATGGCCCTGTCCGAGTACCCCGAGAACTTCAAGTAGGCCACACACACACACACACACACACACACACACACACACACACACACACACACACACACACACACACACACACACACACACACACAAGTGTCTTCACTGTCGTTTGTGTGGACTGAGCGTTGGCTGACAGTGAGTCTGTGTGCATGTTGTGTGTTTGTAGTCTGTTGTACACCAAGGTGAAGTTGGAGGCGATGTGTAGAGGACCGGAGGAGGCTCTGCTCACCTGTAAACACATGCTGCAGATCTGGAAGAGCTTTTACAACCTCACCAACCCCAGGTACACACACACACACACACACACACACACACACACACACACACACACACACACATTCCTCAAATTAAAATACCAGGTCCCCTCTGTTCCCAAAAACTAAATCAGATTCCAGCATTAATATCAGTAGCTAAAGCAAAAAAAAACATCTTCCAAGCTACACATGAAACTAAATCTTTATTTAAAATTTTAACGAAATGTACGACTTTGTTATATTTATAAACTCAGGTCATAAAGATGTTTTTTTTTTGTTCTTTATCATATTATTGCTATTGAACAAATAACAGAAACAATTGTTGAATCAAAGCCTCTTTATAACCGTCCCAACAAAAATGAACTTTGTAACCTTCATGAAGGAAGGATTTATGGCATTAGTGTTGGATTAGACTGCATTAGTTTTAGCTAGGTGGACCCAGCACACACGCAGCTGAGTGTGTCGGCTTACATGGAGAAACATGTGCTTTAAGGTTAGTAATAGCAGTCATGGGGTTTAATAATTCCAGAAGATTTTCATGTCATTTAGTCTAATAGTATTAGCATTAAGAGTTTTGTAATCCAAGGTATGTTGTGTTATTTTCAGGATTCACATCCAATGTGTTGGCAGTATATAGACATCGCTTAGTTCATGTTAGTTTTGTGACGCAGGTCAGTTTGCTAACATTTTTACGTTGTTATTGACCGTCAAAACTCATTAAACACATTAAAATGAGGCAAACTTTCTACTTGGGGAAAGTCTGGTCCTGTTGACCTCATTAAAGGTCATATTTGTTCCACTTCCAGTATTTTACTGGCCGTTTTGATTTCTAAAAGAATATATTTTTCATTCAGATTTACATCTCAATACAGTGTTACATCTCCTCTCCTAAGTTTCTTTCTGTAGCTCCACCAAGAACTGTTTTGTGTCTGTGCCTTTAAGGTGCATTGGTATCAATGACCCTCTCTTCTGATTGGCTGACTCTCTTCTGGGTGATGCTTCAGCCTTGTAGCTCGACAGAATGACCCGCTCTGTGTTTTGTGACGATGAGTTTGTGACATCACAAACTTGACAGAATTCCCAACAGCGCAGTTGCTGAAAACAGTTTACATTTCTCCATCACTCACAGTATTTATACAACATCTGAACCTGCTCTATAATCAAAAAAAGAAATGAAAATCTGAATTTGTACAATATGGGATCTTTAAAGCTTGAACTTTGAGTTCTTATACAAGAAAACAGAATTAAATAAGAATATAAATGACTGTATTATTTCTTGGTTTTTGGAGCCCATGCAGGCAATGCAAAAACATTGTGTGTGTGTGTGTGTGTGTGTGTGTGTGTGTGTGTGTGTGTGTGTGTGTGTATCTCTATCTCTTCTCATGTGTACATACATGTGTGCTTGTGTTAGTGATTCAGGGCGAGGCAGCAGTCTGTTGGACCGAGCCATAGCAGACAGGCGACAGCTCAACGCCATGACTCTGCCTGACTTCAGTGACCCTGACACTGGTAGGCTCACACACACACACACACACACACACACACACACACACACACACACACACACACACAACACGCTCAATCTTTGTCAGTAAACATAGCGACACACACAATTATTCTCTCTCCTCAAAAGGTGACCCTGATGTTTTTTTTGCACATTTTAAATCAGCTTTTGGTATTAATGATTTAAGTCCTTCAAGAGAGAGACAGCTTCCTCTTTCTTCTTGTTCTCCTTCTTACGTGTGTAAATCTCACTCGCTCTTCTTTTAATTGGTTTCTGCTCAGATAGTGTTTTGGTAACCATATTTTCTGTTAGATATTCTGCTGTTTTATCTGGTGACCTTATGAGTCTCGTGTTTGCAGACTGACAACCGGTGGCTTATATTTATTTCCTTTTTTTATCCCTTGATTAATTTCACTCCTTTCTGTTTTATTTCCTTTGTTTTAGTCTCAGGTTCTTCCTCTTCCCACTCTGGTTCTGAACCCGTCTCCCCCATCTCCCCGTCCACCATATCCACCCTCTCCTCCCCTTTCTCCTCCCCTCTCTCCTCCCCTTCCTCCCCCGTCTTCATTCTGCAGCCTCCTCCTCTCCCTCCACCCAAAAACCCGTCCTTCCTCCCTCCTCTTCCTCCCGCTCCCCCTTCCCGTCCTCTCCCTCCTCCACCTACCAAGACCAGGACTCACTCCTTTTGCAACCACGTCACTCTGCGCCAGCTCTCCTCCAACTGTAATCTGCCTCCACGTCCTGTAGCATGGTGTGGAGAGTGGCACGACAGGTTTTTGGGGAGATTTGCTCATTGGTTATTTTGCACGTTTAAACAGAGCTGCATATCATTTCACAAACAATATCAAAGATATTAACCTTGTAGTAATACTAACGTGTGATTTCGAAGGTCAAATATGTGCTCACTTTATCTGATGTGGCCTGTTTTACTGTTACTACACTAATCAGAAGTGTGCATGTGTCTGGTGTGAAGTATTTTAGAAGTCGGACACTCGGCGCTCGACTTCTTTAGCCTGTAGATATTGAGAAAGTGGTACCATTTGTAATACGTTTGTATTTACAGATCTCATTCTGATCACACGAATACTGATTACTCCCTCCCTCTGCTCACAGAACAGCCTCGGTTTTTTGGGTGTCATTGATCTCACATGTTGGAAGATTGTGCTCCATGTTGACCTCATTGCATCACATCATTGTCAGCTGCACACGCATGCTGTAAATGTCACGTACTATCACACCCCAAAGGTGTTTAATTGGATTCATATGTGGTGACTGAGGAGGCCGCTGAGCTCTCTGTTCGTGTTCATGTCACAAAGCGAGTAATTTGCGACACGGAGCATTTATCCTGCTGGAGGTAAAAACGCTCACATGTGACCATGTTAGGATTTTGTTATTTCCGTAATTATTCCAGGGTAAAGAGTGAAGTTGAGGCTGGATTCCTCCGGGCCCGGCCACATCGCTGCGAGACAGCCACCTGAGCTGATCGCACACATTCGAGATGACGTTTGTGACCAGATGTGCCACAGTGCGTTTCAGAAAAGGTGTTGAAGAAAAAGCTGTCGGCTCGTTTGAAAATATGCACCTGGTCTGTTTTTAATAGAAGCTGCAGAGAGCAGATCAGACACAGGAACGGCATCGAGCATCCGGTCAGTTTTCACAATAAAACACCCTTTGCAGACTCCCGATTGTGTATCACATCACTTCACTACATCAAAGTCTGCTGGTCTTTCAAGCAAGAGAAGAAATAACGTAAAGTAACAATAAAAACAATAAATACAATTAAAACAGATGAAAGAAAACTCATGTAGCCGACTTACACAAGCTAAAAGTAAAAAAAAAAAAAAAAATCACTGAATCAGCAAGTCGGCCAGAGAAATCACTGCACTTCTGATCACAGTACTGTAGACACAGTGTCATCGAGCCGAGCCCGGAGGGATCCAGAGTTACTCGGAGAAGGACGGAGGCAGACTTTCAGTTTGACTTTAAAACTGTGTCCTGACATCTGATGTTAAAGTAAAACCAAACGCTTCAACGGCCTTTTTTGATGGATATAAAAGTAAAGACGACACGAGTCACCCTGTATCTCTGAATGTTATGTTGGTAGCATACAGCACCACAGAGCAGCGGACCGTCTTCTTCATGACTGAACGAATAAGAGGATCTGTGGACGACCCAGAACTCGGTGTTCTGTTCTGCCGAGTCTTTTAGCTTCACTGAGACTGTAGTGAACCTTCAATTTCGATTAAACCTCACGAGCACAGACACTGGGATTAAAAATAAACTAACCCTTATGGCGTGCTGCATGTGCCTCGCAGTCACACGCACTATTCAGACAGATATTTATTTCGTGTGGATTTGAGTGCAGTTGAGCCTCGATGCACCTGCTGCTGTTGCTTTGCTTTTGTGCGACTTACACGCACTCAGTCGATGCAGTTGGGATTTAGAGATCAGTTGGCTTCCTTTTTGATATTACAGAAAATGTTTGTCACAGATTACAGCTTTACTGTGTCTATTCACGTGTTTGGGTTTTTCCCTGATTGTTTGTCTTTTGTTTCTGTTCATATTTCTTATTTCTTTGTCTCTGAGGACTTTTCATTTCCTCCCAGTTTCTACCTCACGTTGTCTTTCCTTGTCGCCATCTCTTCTACTAATGATGTTTGCACTGGAAAATAATGTTTTTTTTATTTAGTGGTATCATTTTCTCCACAAATGATTGTATTTTCTCAGCTGGCTGGAGAACAGTGATGTTATTTAATACTGTGTTTTTAAATCTCATGCTGAAATACAAACTAAATGTAATTCTCCTCTGCAGTGTGCCTTGTTTTGAACCTAAGAAACAAAATGTTCTCATTTTGAGGTCTAATTCGGAGAAATATCAGCCACTTTTAAGCTAATTCAACTTTATGGCTTTTAATATGCTGCTTGGTAAGCATCTATTTGAACTAATTACATCGTTAAAAAGGCGTAAATAGAAGCAGTTTGTCTCTTGTGATGTGGTTGCTCGACCTCTACAGGCAACATCCTGGGAATCTTTTTCTCTCACAACGTTTCAGATATTTCTTCTTTCCATCATTAACAGTCGTCTTTCTGTTTTTTTTTTTCCCACCCCTCCATTTTTTTTCAAGGCGGCCTTCAGGACGCTAACACTCATGGTTTTTCCTCCATGTTTTCTGTTTGTAAGTAGCCATCTAACCTCCACCTGACCTTCCCTTTTCTCCATCCATTTTTCTATCCATCCTCTCCTCCCTGTCGACCTTCCGTTTCACCGATGAGGTTCAGATATATGTACGATATCTCTGCGATGGAAATATGTACATATATCTTCTGCTTTAACGTGACATCGGCAGCCACTTTCCAGGAGGGTTTTTATTCATCATGTCAGTGGTAAATGATTTAAAGGAATACAGGGACTCCGAGGGAGAGCTCAAGCGTTGTAATTTGCATGTTGTCACATTAAAGCAGTATAAAAGTACTTGGGAAATTGTTTAGATTGTTTTATAGCACGATAAAAGAGGACGGTGTACATTTCCAGCACATAGTGGAGTGAAAGGCAGTTTGAGATGCTATTTTACGACATGTTTTAAAGTTTTCAGTCAAAGCAAAAGAGAGCGAATACTCGGTCTCGGACCCAAAGAAAGAGGACCAGAAGCAACTTCCTACTTGTGAAGCTAATCATCTGTTGACATGTGGCTGTAATAGTAAATGCACTGTGACGAGCAGCTTCATTGAAGAGGAAGTA
Source organism: Embiotoca jacksoni (assembly GCF_022577435.1). Classification (NCBI taxonomy): domain Eukaryota; kingdom Metazoa; phylum Chordata; class Actinopteri; family Embiotocidae; genus Embiotoca; species Embiotoca jacksoni. The sequence goes on from NW_027185411.1 coordinate 1,450,706, forward strand.
GAGGTGGAAGGAAATCCAGAAAATGAGCTGCTGCCAAAAGCAAGTAGAGATGTGTTGAGGGGAGTTTGAGTACCGTGTGGTAGAAACTAGAAGAATTATCAGCCCAGTCCATCTGCTATCAAGATGTAGTTGTTTACTGCCATTTTACTGACACTTGGGTAAAATGTGTCTACTCTGCAACTGTAACATAGAGGGGCAACACACTGAACCAGCTCACAGCGAGGCGATGAGCTGCTGTTTTTCCCTGCAAGTCGACGTATTCCTTTAACTCAGTGAGCAGCTTCACTGCATGTGTTTGTGAGTGAATTGTGAACATTTGAAGTCACTGCTTCATCAGATCTGTTAGAAACTTTGTAAATGTCATTTGGCAGAAACAGTTTTTCATGCTTTTAAACATTCATTGCACGACTTTTACATATAAATGAACGTCTGTTACATTCAAGCCCATTTAAGAGTTCACACAACGCTGATGAAGCCGATCAGCACTAATGAATCTCTCAGCTTCATGTCTGTTGGGACATTCCCGCTGAGCTCCATCCAAACCAGCTGAATAAGCTTCTTTTTACGTGTACAATAACAAATTAATGCTGAACACGCACATATTTGACCGGGTAGCTTGCGAGCTGCTGGTTGAAGACGCCTGCTCTCCACTTACCAAACGGTATCGGACCAAATTCTGATCGAGAAACACATCGTTTCACTGGCGTTGTGATGCCTTTTTATTTAATTTAACCACCTTTTATCAACAATTTACCAACTGATTTACAGCTGCAACAGTAGCGATGAGGAGGCTGAAGTTGAGCCAGTGGTGTACGCGCATGTCGACGGTGAAGAGGGACGCAAAAGTGCTGCACTGCAGGTTTAAAGCAAAATGTTGTCACTCAGGGTTCAGTCGTTTTATGACGATGCACTCGATGGATTGAAATATGTATTCCAGGAGTTTACAGGCACAAAATGTCAAAAGTGAAAGCAATCCATATGAAAACGTACTGTACCTCTGACTGCTTTCACTGTCAAGGCCATTTGACTTACTGCCTATAGAAGATTTAAGCATCACAATGTAGGATAAGAATAAGTTCAGGAAAGTAAAAAGGAGGATTTAGGAGAGAAAAACAACGTGGAACTAAACATGGAAATAAACAGGAAGATTGAATACGAGCCTTAAAGCAGAGTTCACTCAGCAGAAGAAAGAGGTTGAGGTTAATTTGGGAAACAACACGTTGTCCTGGTTTAACACGATGTCTCTGAATGTGCTGTACTGGGCCGAGCTGCTGCATGCTGACATCTAATAAATGACTCTTTACAAAACAGCCCTTCAAAACAGGAATCTCAACTTCAAATGCGTTTGTGTTGCGCGAAAGGAAGAAACATCCTTTTGTCGTTTCCCTAAATCCACTTATCAGCAGCACACTCTGGCTTTAATATTCAAATGTTCTCCTTTTATCATTATCTCAGTCATCTTTTACAGGCCGGTGGTTTCAGTTCCTGTCAGTGAGGTGGAAGGAGACACGGGACACACCGGGGGAGACCAGAACAATAAGAGAAAGGCGACAGGAAATCTTTTTTTATCAGATTAAAGCTGGCTGAGCGCTCTAGTCATTTTAAATATAGACCTCGTTTCAGGGTATAAAAGGCTTATTTTTATGTAATTGAATCTCTTTAGGCTGAAACTGATGACAGTTCAATAAAGCAAAACCAGCTCAAAGATGAAATGTTGTGATGTGCAAGTGTAGTGCTGCAAAACAGTTACTTTTTAAAAAATAAATCAACTGCATGACTACTTGGTAACAACTCTCCTACAAATAAACTCAAACAGAACAGATCAGGTGGATTAAATAGTTGTTGTTGATAACATTTAGAAGCAGATTTAGACTTTGATTTAATGCGAGTTGTTTATATAATGAACAATTTGACATTTTCGTCAAAATGTACGCACGAAAATGTGGAAATATTCTTCTACTTTTAAAAGAACTTTGTATGATCAGCATGATACGAATAAAACATTCGGTATCGCAGCGCTAACTTCCTTTTAGCAAAGCAATGATCAGGTTATTGATGAACAGTCGAGATGCAACTAACTCATTGAAATCCGTTAGAAATAAATAAAAAGCCAAAACAATTTGTATGACGGCATATGTTATTATATTATGTTTTGCTTTCACAGAACTGCATTGCGTCTGCATTGTCCTTTGCGGTGGCCATTTTGTGTCCATATAATAATTTAAACGGGGAGGCAAAATATCCCAGCGACGCTTCTTTCACTTACTAATGTGCAGAGTGATGCAGTTTTATGCATGATGGTTGCAGAGATCACTTTAAACTGCTTAATCCTGGGCCATAACAGTGTGTGTTGCAGAGTGTGGAGTGGTGTGAACTCATCGCAGGCTTCAGTGCTGGAACAGGAAGCTGCGTACTAATATGGGCTCTTGAGTTTTTTTGAGCTTTTTACTGGAACCAAACACCACAGGTGTCACTGACGCTCTGGTTCTGAACCGGCGCTGCTCAGTGAGCTCTGCTGTTGTGTTTGGTTGAGTTAAAACCCGGCGCTGTGGCGCACGGCTGCCTAACGCTCCTGTAGTGGTAAGTCGGGTAGGTCTCGGAGACGGTGTGTAACGGTTTGATATTCCCCCCGTCTCCCCCCCCCCACACACAGGTTCAGTCCATGCTACTTCCATTGCAGCCAGTCGTGTAGAGCAGGCACTGTCCGAGGTCGCCTCCTCCCTGCAGAGCAGCGCCCCCAAACATGGACCGATGCACCCCTGGATGACTCTGGCTCAGATCTGGCTGCATGCAGGTACGCTCGCGCACACTCACGGTAGATGAGGGTTGTTTTAATGGAGCACCTCTACATGAGATAGTGACTGTGACTGCAGCCGCGTCAAAACATTATTAGGTTAACATGCCTGCGGGTTTCACTAAGGAGTTTTAACATGCTGCTGTTACCACCTCTCTGCTCTGTTAACATCAGGTGAGGTTATATTTTATATGAAAATGGACGTAGTTCCTGGGGTCTGAAAAGTGAAGCCAAAGTGGAAGTGGCTTAACGTGCAATACCACCGAGGGCCACCAGAGGCTGGCTCCAAAAAAACCTCTAGTTCCATTCGAAGAAATAAGCACGAACTTCTCTCATGAAATAAAATAATAATACAAATAAAAGTCATTTTGATGCCATTAGCTAAACTTCCTTCTTCTGATCAGTGAGCTGGTGGTCCTTCTGATAATTCATTAATTAATTAAATATTAGGCCTCAAAGAGAGGTATGCTTGATTTGATTGACATGCCTGGGGTGCAGTCAGGTGGGCGGGGCATACTCTCCTCAGATCCACCCAGTTTGTTCAAATATGGTCATTTCTAGTCCCAAAAAAAACCAAGATGGTGACGGCCAAAATCTCAAGCTCATGATTTCAAAACAGCAGTTTACAAACCAGTCGGAAGGTTTCCAAGGGCTGTATATATGGCTCTTTATTAATAATTCAATCATCAATTCTTAACTGTAATCAAATACAGCAGCGCACCATCTCTTTCAGCTGTTCAATTATGACTTGTGTTTTGTTTTTTTACCATCGATCCTCCTCTGAGCTCAGACATCATTAAACAAGCAGATATGAGGTCAGAGTGAGTGAGGAGGCTTCGGTCGTGTTTTAAAAACACTTTGATTAGATATGAATTAGATATTAGATTTCACTGGAGCCCTGCGTCTCATTTCAACATCAGCAGCAGGGGAGTGTACACACACACACACACACACACACACACACACACACACACACACACACACACACACACACACACACACACACACACTCACTCTCTGACAGAGGTAGTTTGTGCTCCTGTTTATCTCTCCAGCTGCTTCCTGTCCGAGGTGGTCATTTCCAGCTTGGCGACACAGCAAATATAATCAGCCAATCAGAGGACAGACGGGCAGTTCAAACTCATTTCCTGTCTCGTGTCCTTCTGTCTTCATCATGCAAACAAAATGAAAACCTTTCATGACCTCGATGTAGAAAATGTGAAAACAAAAATCTGATGTTAAAACTTAAGTTTGAATGTAGATTAATGTAATCAAACTATCAGCTCATTCAACGAAGTTATTAACGGTCGAAAACTGCCGCAAGTCGCTCGTTTCACTGAAAGAAAAGGCCACCGTTTTTTTTTTAATTTTTTATTATTATCTCACCTGCCGGTTTCTTATCTTTCCTCCCCGTCTGTGCTTCTCGGGCAGCCGAGGTTTACATCGGCATGTCCAAACCCGCCGAGGCCACCGCGTGCACGCAGGAAGCCGCCAACCTCTTCCCCACGTCCCACAACGTGCTGTACATGCGGGGGCAGATAGCCGAGCTGAGGGGCAACATGGACGAGGCCAAACGCTGGTACGAGGAGGCCCTGTCCATCAACCCGACCCACGTCAAGACCATGCAGAGACTGGTAACACACACACACACACACACACACAGAGGCTCTGTCCTTGTGTTTGTGAACATACCAAATCGTCCGTGCAGCCCGGTAGTTTGTGTTTTCTGTAATTACCCATGATCCTCTGGGACAGGCCGATCAGACCTCCTGTGTGTTTTTGTGTGTTTGTTTTGTTCTTAACGACTCTTTCCGAGCAGCTCACCGTGTTGTCGCTCCACGCATCAAACCCAGTTAGCGTGTAGAAGTGAAACGTGAAACCCTTCAGAGAGCCGGGCGGCATCAGCCGCTCCGCCGTCCTCAAGCCGCATGAATAAGTGACGACTGCGTCACGCGGCCGTCCGTCGCCGGCCCGAGTGGCGCGTGAAAGACCCCGCGTGTTCGTGTCGGCCGGAACCGGCAGGCGGACGCATCCTGACAATAAAATGAATGTTATAAAAAGCGTCGTAAGTCGCCGCTGTGTCGTGTGCAGAGGTTCAGAGGAGGATTAATCACGCGGACGCCACGATTCCTTTCTGCTTTTGTTTTCTGGGGGGATTTTTAAACGGTACGAAGGCCGATCGAAAGGTTGTG